>NC_133326.1:452135410-452320410 GCF_042186555.1 Aquarana catesbeiana
CAACATCCTATTATTCCCATCCCTATGAATGGAGAGACCTAACAGTGGAGGAGTTCAAGATTTTGTTGGGCCTTGCATTCAATATTAGACTCACCAAAAAAGATAAGTTACGTTCATATTGGTCCACCCACCCCATCCACCACATGCTGATCTATTCAGCTGTAATGCCCAGAACCAGATATTTGATGATAATGAGGGTCCTACATTATAACAACAATAACCAGTGCCCTCCCCAAAATGACCCACCGTATGACAAGCTTTATAAACCTCCACTTATTTACCCCAGACCAACATATATGTGTGAATGAGACACTTGTCCACTTTACCAGCAGGCTGGGCTATAAGCAATTCATCCCCAGCAAAAGGGGTGAAAATGTATAAATGATGTGACCGAGCCACAGGGTACACCTATGCCTTAATGATCTACGAAGGGGAGGACACCCAGCTGCATCCCCCTGAATGCCCAGACTACATAGTATCAAGCGGGAAAAAAGTCATTTGGGACCTCATATACCCACTCCTGGAAAAGGGTTATCACCTGCATGTAGATAACTTGTACACTAGTTTACCCCTTCACAGGAAGAAGACTCCAGCATGTGGCACCGTAATAAAAAACAGGAAGGTCTTACCTCAAAGGCTCCTAAATATGAAGCTAAGAAAAGGGGAGTCAGCAAGTCTGCGCAATGAGGAAATTCTGGCTGTTGAAGTGAAGGGACACAATAAAAAATTCTCAATTCATTACTCTGAATGGTGACGACTACCTAAGAACTAGAGGGAACTGTCCATTTAAATGGGTAAAAGTGGCACTCAAGTATTTGGGAATCTGGTTGACACCCAAAATATCTGAGATTTTTGAACAAAATTTTCCCCCATTACTACAGACTATAGAAAAGGATCTTAAATCTTGGCAAACTGGCTACTTCTTATCATTCGGTCGCGCAGCCATCTTGAAGATGTCCATACTACCCAGATTATTGTACTTACTATGAGCACTACCTATCCCAATCCACAAATCATTTTTCAATAAACTACATTCTATACTTTTGAAATTCCTTTGGAATCACAAAAAGGCTAGAATTAAATTCTCTCTTTTTTCTAAACCAAAAGAGCTTGGGGGAATGGGCTTATCCCCTGGCATCCCACCTGACAAGTGTGATTGATTGGCATTGCCATGGTGACTCCAAATATTGGGTAGCGTTAGAAGTTAAGCTGAGCCCTATTCCATTGTGCTTTTCCCCATGGATTTCATGGAGTAGTTACAGAAGAAAGTTCCCTCTACTTCAATCCCTACACTGGCTCCCAATCACCCAGCGAATTAAATTCAAAATTCTAACCACAACATACAAAGCCATTCACAACTCTGCCCCAAGCTACATCACTAATCTTGTCTCCAAATATCACCCAAATCGACCTCTCCGCTCTTCTTAAGACCTCCTGCTTTCAAGCTCTCTCATCTCCTCCTCCCATGCTCGTCTCCAGGATTTCTCCAGAGCCTCTCCCATCCTCTGGAACTCGCTACCTCCATCTATTCGGCTATCCCCTACTCTTGCTACCTTCAGGCAATCCCTAAAAACTCATCTCTTCAGGAAAGCCTATCACGTCTCCAACTAATCTCCTACCACTTCCACCAGCTCATTCCCCACAGTTACAACCTTTTGTACCACCTGCCCCATCCTATTAGATTGTAAGCTCTTCTGAGCAGGGCCCTCTTAATCCTATTGTATTGTATTGTATTATAACTGTATTGTCTCCCTTTTATATTGTAAAGCACTGCGTAAACTGTTGGCGCTATATAAATCCTGAATAATAATAATAATAATAATAAAGTTAGAACAGCACCCACTGAAGGAGACAACTATGATTACCTTCCACACAATAGCTAGAAGATCCAAAATAACGTCATCATTCAGTCCCCTGACACCTCTAAGAGACAACCCTGACTTTACCCCAGGTGTAGGGAATATGTCCCTCCAAAATAAAAACTCTAATGCCCCGTACACACGGTCGGATTTTCCGATGGAAAATGTCCGATCGGAGCGTGTTGTCGGAAATTCCGACCGTGTGTGGGCTCCATCGGATTTTCCGACAC
The DNA here is from genome assembly GCF_042186555.1 of Aquarana catesbeiana. Lineage (NCBI taxonomy): Eukaryota > Metazoa > Chordata > Amphibia > Anura > Ranidae > Aquarana > Aquarana catesbeiana. Next base: position 452,137,500 of record NC_133326.1, read on the forward strand.
ACAAAGTTGGAGAGCAGGAGATAAAATTTTCCGACAACAAAATCCGTTGTCGGAAATTCCGATCGTGTGTTCACAAATCCGACGAACAAAGTGCCACGCATGCTCAGAATAAATAAAGAGATGAAAGCTATTGGCCACTGCCCCGTTTATAGTCCCGACGTACATGTTTTATGTCATTGCGTTCAGAACAATCGGATTTTCCGACAACTTTGTGTGACCGTGTGTATGCAAGACAAGTTTGAGCCAACACCCGTTGGAAAAAAACCATGGATTTTGTTGTCGGAATTTCCGAACAAAGTCCGACCGTGTGTACGCCCTATAAACACCCCACTTCTAGCAGGCAACTGCTTCCTTAATGGACAAATTAAAGATCTTTCCTCCCTTAAAAGTGACTGCGGACTATCACACCTTCCACTATGGTCATATTTCCAAATTAGAAGTTATATTAATAGTAAAACACATAAAAAAGACTTTATCAGGCCACTAACCGACCTAGAATCAGTCTGTGTGTCTAGTGAACACTTTGAAAGAGTTACCTCAGTTTCTTACAAATGGCTGCAAAATTCAGAACACAATCGTGAAGATGGTTTCAGGAGGAGTTGGTCGCACGGGCTTCAGATGAACATAACGGAGACCCAATGGAGAAATGCATGCATACTGTCCCATAAGTGCTCCCTTAGCACAAAAACGCAGGAAACTGCTTATGAATTGTTGACAAAATGGTATCTTACACCAGCTAGGCTGAACAAAAAGAACATCTGTTGGAGGTGTTGGGAGATGTGGGCACTCTTATACATATTTGGTGGAGTTGCCCACTACTGACTTCATTTTAGGATGAGGTGAAGGCATTAATCATACAAATAACAGACACTAATCTCAAGCTCAATGCAGCATTCTGTCTATTGCATATTTCTAACTTCACACTCAAAAGGTACAAGAACTAATTGACCAAACATTTAATTAATGTTGCCAAAGCGCTGATACCAATTTATTGGCGATCCGCTCAGATCCCAACTGTGGGAGAATGGCTAGATAGAGTCTCTGAAATTCATGCAATGGAGGAGACGCTGGCCCAAACTTCCGACAGAATTGATAAATTCCACAAAACACAGTCCCCATGGATTGTATTCCGCTACTCTAAAACATATGAGAAGTTGAAGACTACCTAGACCCCAAAATGAAAGGGATATTGTACCACTTCTCTCATGAGTAATCTAAAGAGCAATATAATACTGCCTCTCTCTTTTTTTCTGTATTTCCTACTTTCTCTCCACTCTACTCTTTGAATAATAATATCCATTATTTGAATTCATTTAAGAGTTGTTCGACAACAAAAGTGATAATAATGACACCTGATGAGACAGGACGGATGGGCATGCACTTATGATTGAATGACATAGACCTAATAGGAAATTTATATGATTACGCTAGAGCTCCCAAAGAACAAGTGTTTTGATGTGAAGCATAATTCCATGGAACGTGGGAACTTACAGTTTTAATTTTCTTATGAAACTTTACATTACACTTTTGTATTTATGTGCTCAAATTGGGCTTGTTGTGTAAGCATTTATTATGATTTCTAATAAACCTTTTGATGTTAAAAAAAAAAAAAGTCTTAATTTATCTTTATATTTTGGCCATATACAATCCTTATATAGTATACCACAACTTCCACCGAAAGACCCAAATCCTTCCTTAGCTACCAGGAGGAAATCATCACAGCCCTTATGTTCCTGAATGGCCCACCAGAAAACATTCAATAAGATGTGATAAGCAAACTCTCTGAACGCCATTTTCCCGACAGAATCCTTCCCAGACAAACAGGCCAAAGATGTAAAAAAAGAAATGTAGGGTGTGCACCAGAAGAGAAGATACAGCTCTTATTATTGTCCCCAGTGTCCTTTCACAACCAGCCCTCTGCAGAGGTGACTATTTCTGCCATTACCATTCTCAACATTATTAATGAAGTATAGTAAACATAATCCTCAATTGCTGCCATTAACCTTCACATCGCTTATGCCAGTGCGTGCTCCTGATCTGACCCTGGCCTGTTATTCCACCACGCCTTTGCCTGCCATGTAAACTGTACATACCTCTGCCTGCTCCAGAACTGACCCTGGCCTGTTATTCGACAACGCTTCTGCCTACCGCTTCTGTACATACCTGCTCTGGAACTGACCCTGTACTGTTTGACCACATTTTTTGCCTTGCATTTACCCTGCCTCTGGAGTGGTGGGATTCATAACACAGGGGTCTCACACATGTGAGGGGCTCCAGAATTGTTTTGCTGGATGGCTAAAACTAATATTTTGGTTTTCTCATTCCTGGATTAGGGTCTGGAGACTGGAGGATTCAAATACATTTGGGTGGGAGAAGCCCCTATGTCTGTCTCCATTCTTTTTTTTTTTTTTTTTTTACAAAAGTTTTTATTTGGAAGATCAATAGTAAAATTTCGATACAGTGCAGATGATATCATTCATTAATACAATGTTGTACAGTGGTTATACAATACGTGGTATTGATTCCTTTTGTTTTCATATCATATTATAGGCACAACATATATAGTAAGTGAACTCTGTTAGGTTAAAAGAATATATGTAGCAAATAGTAATATAAGAATTGGATATACTGGTGTGATTGTAATTGATTTTACATTAAAGGTGCATCACATGCTTGTAAGTGATTATGGTAAATCCCAAAAAATCCACTTTTTATTGAAAATGTACATACTATCATATAGGGCAGGGATATGCAATTAGCGGACCTCCAGCTGTTCCAGAACTACAAGTCCCATGAGGCATAGCAAGACTCTGACAGCCACAAGCATGACACCCAGAGGCAGAGGCATGATGGGACTTGTAGTTTTGCAACAGCTAGAGGTCCGCTAATTGCATATCCCTGATATAGGGTATGATGAATTCTTTCAGATAGTTTGAGCATCTCCATCCTGGATAAAACCTGAGACCATAGAAGATTTTTTGATCTCCAATTAAATGCAAGCATTAATTGAATAGAGCTCAATAGTGAGTGGAGCAATCTATTGCAAGATGTAGGTATATTTGGTATAGTAGCATATAGAAGGCATATTTGTGGTGAAAGGGCAATATGTTTGCCTGATGCCCTCTCTATTCTATTAGCTGCAGTCTGCCATATTGGTTCAAGAGACGTACAGCTCCAAAAAAAGTGTATAAAAGTTTCTTGTTCTACACATCCCCTGAAACAACTGGGAGAGGCTGCAGGGTAGAAGGAGTGAATTTTTGTAGGTGTCATATACCATCTGGAAAATAGCTTCACTGAGGTTTCTTTGAATAAAATTGCACAGTTGCTTATTTAAGAACTGTCAGAAGAGGAGAAGCGTCACACAGCGGGAGCCTCCCTCCATGCTATCATGGATGTGGAGCGGCCGAAAAGAAGATGAAGAGAAGAAGATGAAGAGAAGAAGATGAAGAGAAAAGCGGGAGCCTCCCTCCATGCCATCATGGATGCGGAGCGGCCCGAGGAGAAGAAGGGAAGAAGACGCCGACGCCACGGAGGAGATGCCGGACGAGAACACCGGAAGAAGAACCAGAAGAACCAGAAGAAGAAGAAGATGGAGGAAGAAACCGAAGGAAGATAGAAGATAGAAGAAAGAAGAAAGAAGAAGCATTTAAATAAAGGAATTGTCAAAAATTGTCTCTTAGATATTATAATAAATTTTGCGCAATATTAAATACAAATATAAATCCACGTGGTATAAAATCAGTGAAAAAAACAAACAAAATTGGTGACAATTATGATAGTGGTAAATAAGGCTATTGCTGCAAGGATCAAGTGTCTCTGTATTGCAGTTAATTGCTGTGGCCACTATCTCCTAATAATGGTAATAAATAATTTATATTCAAAATTAACGTAAATAGAAAACGTTATTTTCTGCAGCCATTAGTAATAGGTTATTAGTGATATGTGCAAATAGTGCAATAAATATTACCATGAAACATCATGGAACATGCAATACTTTTAATACTTTTTTACATTTGTGTGGGGAATTAAAACCCTGGACATTGTGTGAAAAAATTCTAAGACCCATTGTTAAGGGGGAAATACAAGCTAGGTGTCATGAACCAAGTGTGACCAGACTGTGTGGACTGCAAAGAGAGAACCAAACGCATGTAAAGTGTAAATAAATGTTTATTAAGATGAGTGATATATAAGTACACAACAACTCCAATACCAAACAGTGACAATAAACCCACAGTGACATACAAATAACAAATAATATATACAGTAGTTGGGGAATACTGTAATCAAGAATGTAAGCCAGGCCACGGTCATACTACGAGGATCAGCAGATAAACAAGGTCAGTTCTAGAATCACAAACATAAGCCAAGCCAGGGTCATACACAGGGAATCAGCAGATGAGGAAAGGTGAATGGGAATCAGGGCCCAAGGCAAGGATGAAAGGAACCTGGAACACAGGAGGGACAGGATCAGGACAAGCTCGGGTTGGGGATCAGATAGAGGCTCAGGATCGGGTACGGGTATGGGTTCGGGTACGCATACAGGTTCAGGTCACAGGCTAGAAGGTCAGGGCGCAAGGACGAAACCAAGGCAAACATGTGAGTGCTTGCTGGGTATATATATATGTATGCCTGTGATTAGCTTCAAGTGACACCTAAACACAGGAGGTGCTGTCTGCTCCACACTGCCGGGAAACCCCCACTGGCGAACATCGGTACTACAGGCCAAGGATCCAACAGTGCCACCAACAGGTGAATCCCTCCACTACAGATCCTGAGTGTTGGAAGACACCCGCTTGTGGACACTGGTACTGCGATCCAAGAGACTGACAGCGCCACCAACGGGAGAACCCTTTCCTGACACTAGGTTTAGTATATATACACCAGGAGTTAACCAATGGATATAATAATCAGAACTTGATTGTTCAATAGGAAATAGGATGAACTCACAGACCGTACCACCACAACAAGAATTGGGTACATTTTGTAGCTTAATAAATAGTATTAGTAAACTACACTGTACGAATGAATAGTAGTATCTCAACATCATAACAATCATGTGTGGAAATGATTCAGAAGATAATATGAGTCTTCAAATGAGCATTTTATAATAAAACCATGCCATAAGGGCGAAAACATAAAAAAAATAATGGAAAACAAGGGGGTCAAGTGACTTCATGTGACTTAACTATGCAAAATGAACAAGAGGCCAAAAACATTTTCAACCCACCAATGAGGCCTGACGTGACATCCCAACATATGAGGATGCAGCACCTGGCCGCGAGAGTAAGTAGGGGGACAAACCAGCGATGGTGGATGTGCCAAGCAAAGGTAAATATATCAAAATTTAAATGTGCATGGTTATAAAAGTTATCGGAACTCAGCACAGAGAACTAAGGAATATTTACATTTTTAGAAATTAGTAACAAGCGCAGACCAACAAATGTTAAGAGCCTGAGTAAAATTCTTTAAAGGACAATCATCATGAACTTCCAAGAAATCTGTGAAGTTGGTTATGGTATGTATATGGCACACGTTTCCATGGATAGATTCATTGTAGGTTGACCCCAGGCATTTCAAAGTGAAGACAAAAGCTGTGTGTGGGGCTAAAATGCCTGGGGTCATGGTCAGTCCTGGACCATAGTAGGTGATTAGATGACAAGAAAACGTCAGCGCAACCTCATTGTCTTTGTCATATTAATCATCGGTATTAGACTGAAGGTGTATGTGTTTAAGTGAACTTAATATATTAAGAGTTCATGCTTGTTGAGGTAAAAATTGCTTTATAGTAAGAAGGTAGAGATTCAACCCTCCAAGAATGCTTCTTGCCTTCTGTTGGAGGAGATTACAGCATGGAAACTTTTGAAATGCCAAACAAATTAAAAGAATAACAAAACAAATAACTGGTAAACTTAAGAATGATTATGATGCTTGATCCTGGAAGGATTGGCTCCATCTTCTTTGGTGCCTTTGATTGCGACTTGATAAAGGAGTGGACCAAATGGGTAATGATCTGGGGATAGTAGGGGGTCGATTTGAAGGTTCCGGTTCCAGCAGACCCAGTTTGACTAGAAGCTCTTTTCCTTCTATTATGTTGTAAACTGTATATGTAGAACCATTGTACATCACGGAGAGCTTGAATAGGAAGCCCCAGCGATATTTAATTATTTCTGTCTGCAGTATAGTAGTGACTTCCTTCATTCTGCATCTCCTGTCTAGTCACGAAACAAGTAAAAAGGCACAATACACAGATACCTCAAAATGTAGTACCCAATAGTCCAATAGGCTAGAATAAAAATAAGGAGAGGGGTGCCTCTAAGTATATATCATAAAACAATTTATTTAAACAACAATATCCACTCACATGGAGGAAAGAGGAGTTGCATTCAGGTCCGTTTGCTGGGCTGAAGAGATGGAGTAGCACTGCAAGTCACAGCAGATCCTATAAGGCTGGCACCACATCAAATCCAGGCAGGAAAGGGTGGGATGGCTGAGCACAGCATGATCTCCTTCAGCGGTCCAGGCTTATATTGGCTTATTCATATCACAGTCCGGTGGGATAGAACAGAGCCGATCAGACAAAGATAGGGGTTCCAAGAATAATGAATGGGGGAGGACAGAAGCCAGTGCCTCTGGCTGGCCATGCCGCGTCTCCACAATATTCGTTCCGCCTCTGTAATGTGAAGAAAAAAACACGGCCGTGTGATCGGGATCAGAACGAGGCTTGGGGAGCAAACACCGCTTGCGCCCGGCAGTGACGTCACAAAAATGCAACGTGTTTCAGGACTAGTGAGCCATTGGTGGAGGAATTGCCATGTTCCTTTATCAAGCATAAAGTGTATAGACAAAAGGGGGAGTTTTTATAGTCTGACGGGGGCGGGTCCAGAACGTACATAAAAAAAAATCAGTAATACCACAAGGAAAATAAGGAGGAGGAGGGGGGTATTTTGGGGGGGGGGTGAGAGCAGTGGGATCATACTAGGGATTAGGCATAACATCATGCTACCTCTAGAATTACCAATACTTACTGAGGAAACGAACAAACCGGCCACCCCCATATATAAAAGAGAGAGATAAATATAAAAGAGACCTGCGATAAAAAATTACAAAAATATATATGTAAATGTAAATAAATAGATGAATGATATCATAAAATGTTTGCAGTAATGTAAGATATACTATTAAACATAAAACACTATAATACTGTAGCTATCTCTATCCCTTCGTTAGGCCACCGGACGAGAGAACATTAAGACAGTAGATCCAGAATGTCTCTCGGACGCACAATTTCTTAAAGCGTTCGGCCTCTGTCATCGATTTGGGAATTTGCTCAATGACCCAGACTTGGAGGCCGATGGTGGATTTTTTATAATGCTCAGCAAAGTGCCAAGGGACACTATGCATGTCCTTGCCACCCTTGATAAGTCATCGATGCTGGCCGAAACATTGCCTTAAAGGGCAGATTGTTCACCTAACATAAATCAACCCACAAGGGCACCTAAGGCCATACATGAAAAAATCAGATGGGCAATTGTAAAAGTGATCAATAGGATGTGCTCTGCCCTTAGAGTAAAAGGATTTTTTACCGTGTTAGATGTTCATTAGCACGTACTCACCAGGGGTATGAGAGTGGTGGAATTAGGGATGGTCTGATTAGTTTGGAGTTTACTTGGGGCGATTTTATTTTTAAGACTGGGGGATTTTTGGTAAGTAGTTCTGGGTACTGATGGACACATACCTCTGACTCCACTAGCCTGGCCTTTCTGGATTTAGAATAGGGCCACGTGAATGAGACTATTATCGCTAAGAATTACACCAAACCTACGGCTGGCAACTCTTTTTTGCACTATGATGCCCCGTACACACGGTCGGATTTTCCGAAGGAAAATGTGTGATGAGGAGGGGCAGGAGGCGGAGCCTAGTGGAGCAGACATGCATTGTTAGAGCTCCACACCGCTGAGGAGAGAAGAGAAGGACAAAGCGGAGCCTGCAGGCTCAAAAGGTATCCATTTGAACCTTTTTGCCCCAGGGAACAAACTGTGAAAGTTTGGGCAGGAAATATGGTACTGGGAGGAAACCGTGGCAGAAATAAAAATCACCTCACAAAGAGCTCACAGGCACTCACTGCAGCTGAAGCAGCTCCAGTCACCTCACAAGATACAGCATCAGGGCGCTCTCACAGACAGAAAATGTCACAGCAAGACTCTCCATTTGAGTCAGATACAGAACAAATCCTCTCACAAACTTCTCCACAAGCCTCCTCAGTATCCCCAGTAATATTATTACAATTTGAAAAGATGCTTCATAAGGCTTTAAAACAAACCTCAGACCAAATAACAAACAGCCTAACCAAAGAAATAAGAGAGCTGGGAAACCGCACCGCAGCCTTAGAAATAAAAATGGATGAAATTGAAATTACAACCCAAGAAAATATAACAGAATTGGAACAATTAAAAAAAGAGAATTTAATACTTCAAACTAAGCTCGAAGATTACGAAAATAGAGCCAGACGTTCAAACTTGCGCATAAGGGGAATACCTGAAACTGTGACAGACCTGCAATCTACTATTACTGCTCTATTACAAGAACTAAAGCCAGATATCCCTATTGAACGTTTAGAACTGGACAGAGTACATAGAGCCCTCACAGCCAAAAAGAAAGATGGACCCCCACGTGATATAATCACAAAATTTCATTATTACAGAACGAAAGAACAAATACTAATTGCTGCAAGAGAAAAAAAGGAACTTAATTTTCAAGGACACAATTATCAAATTTTTGCTGACCTATCCCAACTTACTATTACTAAAAGACGATCCATGAAACCCCAACTAATGGAACTGCAACGCCACAACATTATGTATCAATGGGGCTTCCCCTTTTCAGTCAGATTTAACTACCAAGGTACAATTTACAGAAGCAGATCAGCAGATGAACTACAACAAACCCTTTTAAAATTAAATCTGACAGAACCCACAAGCAGCAACACTCCCACACGCAGAAGAATGGCATCATCTTCACCTTCAGGCAGCACCCAGAAAATTCCAGAACAAAATGGGAATCATCATTCTCACAAAAGAGGCCGTTATGCCACATCATCCATGGACCAAGAAGATTCAATGGACTGACATCCTAATTCCTGATATCTCTTCATTTATTATACTAAGAGATGGTTCTCTATAAAAAACCTATATTTATAACTGAATGTAACTGCATTCTGATAGTCACACACTGTGTGGGATCATGTTACATTCCAGTTATATTTCTTATTACTTCTGATTCATATAGCCTTAGAATATATAAGTGAAATAAGGAAATTCTTGTTCAGTTATATATTATCAGGTAATAACAATAGATTTATTACTTTTTAGGACAAATATGTTCAATAATCCAGAAGTAATGGAAGTTTTTTTTTTTTTTTTTCTTTCTTTTCTTAAAACAAATATATTATTACCTAACTAGTTCCTAGAATTATGTTTTTGTTTATTCTAATCTGAAGCAATACAACCTCAATTTTATGAGTTAACATATCTAAACAGTTACATATGAATAAAATATGTAATTGTTTACTCTAAAAGGGTTAAAATCCCAAAATAATTCAAACTATCTTCATCAATACCAAAGTTATTAACAGTACCTTTCTAACTGAATTATTTAGCCTAGGGCAAGACTAACCACATACAACCACCCTGGAATAAATAATTTCAACAAAAACTATATTCTGCACTCCAACTAATGAAACATCATTTTGATGTCTTTTGACATAGCACTTCTCTCCTGTAAGCGGAAGATCCGTGTACCCCCATTAGCCCTCCTCATTCTCCCAACCATATTATGTGGGAGTGTGACGAAGGCACTTATTCCCCTGAGAGAGATATTTATTCTCTTTCACGGGTAAATTGTAATTACTTGCAAAAAATAATTTATACAATGTATCATCTAATCTCATATGTTTTTTGTTTACTCTTTACTCCAGAATTCACTGGTTTCTTTTCTATCTATTCATCTCTTCAGTCCACACAGGTTGATCTGCGCAGTCAGCTCTGCATAACAAAAAGTAAGTCAAAACTATTTGATCTATTGCCATGGCACCACTGAATATACTTTCCCTGAATGTTCATATGTCCCTCAAAAAAGGACCAAAGCCTTTCATACTTTCCATAACAAGAAGGCTCACATAGTATGCCTCCAAGAAACACACTTCACCAAAGATTCTACTCCAAAATATATTTCTCCTTTTTATCAACAAATTTACACGGCTTCTGCCTGTACCAAGCAAGGGGGAACTCTAATTGCATTTCACCGATCCACACCATTCACCTTATCATCAGAAATTAAAGACCCAGAAGGTAGATACCTGATACTCATGGGTTATATAATGGATACAGCAATCACGGTGATTTCCTACTACGCTCCTAACAAACAACCTACACCATTCCTCTCACATATATTACAAGTGATTAATACACACAAAATAGGAACAGTGATAATGTGTGGGGATTCGAACCAGGTCCTCCTCCCATTTCTAGATAAATCACCTTTTACACCATCCAAAATAACCTCTAGATGACCTTTTTCTCAACTTCTTTCCAAATACAATCTGGTAGATTCATAGAGAGAAAGTAACCCAATGAAAAAGAAATTCACTTATTTCTCGCACCCTCATCAAACCTTCACCAGAATAGATCATATTTTTCTAACAATAGGAATGATACCAGAAATTATTGCATCAGATATAATTCCGATTCCGTGGTCTGACCATAATGCAGTATACACTACAATAGCCTCAGCCATACCAAAAGCGCATGACCCAACGTGGTACTTACCGGACATAATGCTCAAACACCCACTACATCAGATGGCCATTGAACAAGCTTTAAAGGAATACATATCAATTAATAATACAACAGACATCTCCCCAATAACACTGTGGGAAGCTCATAAGCCTGTCTTGCGTGGTACAATACAAAGACAAATGGCACTATTTAAATGGGAACGCAAAAATCTAGTAAAAAAACTAGAACTCAATTTTAATGTAGCCTACATATCATTTCAAGATAATCCATCTCAGAGTACAAAATCTCATCTGGAAAAATCTAGATTGGAATACGATCTATTTCTCACTGAGTCAGTTGATAAATCCCTCAAACGCTCCAAACACAATTTCTACATGAATACAAACAAACCAGGTACATATTTGGCTCGGGCATTAAATTCAACTAACAAATCTTTCAAACCAATACGTTTGAAATTATCAAAAAATGTTTACACTTGTAATCCAGTTAAAATAGTCCATAAATTTCACTCACATCTCGCAACTTTATACAAGACAAACAATGAATTTAATCCTACAGAGGCTGAATCCTTCTTCTCAAAAATAACCTTACCTGAATTATCTCAGAATCAAAAAAGCAGTTTGGATGAGCCTATAACTATAGATGAAGTTGCTAACGCCATAAAAGACCTAAAACTTAACAAAAGACCAGGCCCAGATGGCTACTCGGCTTTATACTATAAAACATTCTCAGAAATACTCTCTCCCATTCTCACTGAAACTTTTAACAAACTTCTAGATGGACATTCTTTTCGGCAAGAAACACTAATGGCAATTGTTTGTATGATCCCAAAACCCCTTTCTGATGATACTTCCTGTGTGAATTATCGGCCTATCTCTCTGTTAAACCTCGATATTAAATTATTAGCAAAAATAATAGCAAAACGCCTCAATAGGCTTCAAAGAGAACTAAAAAGAATAATAAACTGACGAGCGGGACAACCTTGTGGACCATACCTCTACCTTTCAACCCTTTTTCTTCTTTCTCTTTCCTTTTCTCCACCTTACAATTAAAGCTCACTATCAGAATTTATTTGACCTATATACACTCTACTTGTAAACAATATGTATAGTAGGTATAAATCATTTAAATACCTACAAAAGTAACTAAGGAAATGATATATATCTTTAATTTAGGTTTACGTGAACCCAATGTTTAATATTTGAAATTTCATGATATTTACCTATATAAACCCTACTGTAAAATAATGAGCTTACTTTATAGATCCTTGTAAACTTACTTTATGTATCTTTATAACATTGTATACTCAATAAACTTCTTTTAACAAGGAAAATGTGTGATAGGACCTTGTTGTCAGAAATTCCGACCATGTGTAGGCTCCATCACACATTTTCCATCGGATTTTTCGACACACAAAGTTTGAGAGCAGGATATAAAATTTTCCGACAACAAAATCCGTTATCGGAAATTCCGATCATGTGTACACAAATCCGACGGACAAAGTGCCACGCATGCTCAGAATAAATACAGAGATGAAAGCTATTGGCCACTGCCCCGTTTATAGTCCTGACGTACGTGTTTTACGTCACCGCGTTTAGAACGATCGGATTTTCCGACAACTTTGTGTGACCGTGTGTATGCAAGACAAGTTTGAGCCAACATCCGTCGGAAAAAATCCTAGGATTTTGTTGTCGGAATGTCCAAACAAAGTCCGACCGTGTGTACGGGGCATAAGAGTTGCAACTACCCAAAATGGACACAAAATATACCTAATGGTCAGTTTTGTCATTTACGACAAAACTGTACCTTAGATATTGATTACGATACACTAAGTATTCCAATATAAAAGAAATTTGCTAATAAAGGCTACCCAAAAGAATTGGTAGATCATGCATGCAACTATTATACTCCGTACACACGATCGGATATTGATCGGACATTTCGACAAAAAAATCCATGGATTTTTTCCGACGGATGTTGGCTCAAACTTTGCATACACACGGTCGCACAAAGTTGTCGGAATTTCCGATTGTCAAGAACGCAGTCATGTACACCACGTACGGCGAGACTATAAAAGGGCAGTTCAGAACCAAGCGCGGCACCCTTTGGGCTCCTTTTGCTAATCTCATGTTAGTAAAAGTTTGGTGAGAGACGATTCGCGCTTTTTCAGACTCGTGGTTTTCAGATCATTTTCTGCTGTTCAGTTTGTGCTTGTGGGTTTGTATCTGGTCTTCAGTGCATGCAGCGAGTACAACTGACTTGTCGTTGTGTTCAGGTTCCTTCGTTACTGATCTTCAGGTTGCTCTTCACAGGCCTTGCTGTTCTTCAGTGCGTTCTGTTACTTTGTTCTGAGCAGCCGACCGTTTTGTAGCCATGTTGCGTATACGTACTCCTTGTAGAGTTCGTGCTGTGTGGGGGCTTGGTGTTTGGGTCCTTACCTTGACACAAGCCCAGTCTATGAACAGGGTGGGGAGGAGTTCATGGACCAAGAATTGGTTGCTCCAGTGTGACCAGTTCTGTCATATGCCTTTGCTCCGTGAGATCCGTGAGAATAATCCTGATGATTTCAGGAACTTTCTCAGGATGTCGGACCCCGTATTTCACCGTTTGTTGGCTTTGCTGACTCCCTATATCAGCAGGCAGGATACCTGCATGAGGCAAACCATCACTCCAGAGCAGAGGCTAGTCGCCACCCTGCAGTACTTGGCGACGGGGAGAAGCCTGCAGGACCTCAAGTTCTCGACAGGCATCTCCCCCCAGGCTCTGGGGATCATTATCCCAGAGACCTGTTCTGCCATCATTCAGGTCCTGCAGAAGGAGTATATTAAGGTAAGATTTTTATCCTTTAACATCACATTTTATTGTATTTAATGTTTGATAATATATTGTATTTCTTTCCTCATTCCCTAATTACCATGATTGTAATATGCTGTGAATGCCCCCTTTGTCCTCATGCATGCTGGATTTTATGTAATTTTTTTTTGTCCTTCATACATATTTGCCTTCACTTACCTCCCCAGCATGCTCTCCTGGCCCTATGTTCACCTCGTGTAGTCACTTAACAATGTATTTTGTCAGCTCCAGTAGTGCTTTACCCTAAATACCCCCTAAAATGTGTAAAAATGTGATTTGTGCTTTAAATTCATGCAGAGTGCCAGAGGCTTTTTTTGGTGTCCCAAAATCATTTGGAACCCTCCCTCACCCCCAACTGCTAACTCAGCTGATACCAATCCTCTATCTGCTGACTTTGCCAAACCCATACACACTATACCCACCTCTTTTGTGGTCAGATTTATGGATGAATTCCCCAAAGCATATAGTGCAAGGGCCTGCCTGAATACTTTCAAATGGTACTGTTTAAAGTTTTTGTATCCTATTATTATCTTGATAGGTAATAGCAGAATGTTAAAATGTGCTAAAATGTGTACAGTGTGTATGTATACCCTAAATACCCCCTAAAATGTGTAAAAATGTGATTTGTGCTTTAAATTCATGCAGAGTGCCAGAGGCTTTTTTTGGAGTCCCAAAATCATTTGGAACCCTCCCTCCCCCCCAACTGCTAACTCAGCTGATACCAATCCTCTGCTGACTTTGCCAAACCCATACACACTATACCCACCTCTTTTGTGGTCAGATTTATGGATGAATTCCCCAAAGCATATAGTGCAAGGGCCTGCCTGAATACTTTCAAATGGTACTGTTTAAAGTTTTTGTATCCTATTATTATCTTGATAGGTAATAGCAGAATGTTAAAATGTGCTAAAATGTGTACAGTGTGTATTCTGACACTTCTTACCTGTCCAGTGGGCTGCCAATAGTGTAAGGAGGGGCTGGCCAAAGTAAGACACATTATTTAGGCATTCATCTCTCAATGAAGTGGAGAGGGTTACCTGTCCAAAACATAACCCCCCATAAAGTTTTACAAATGGCCCATGGGGAGGGGGGGGGGGGAATCTGATAGGTGGACCTTATACCTTTGTCTTTAAACACTCCCTAAAATAAATGTTATACTGATGTTGACAAAGAATATTTGTGTCTAATCTGCTTTTCATGTTTATGTGCAAAATTATTAATTTCTTTTTCTTGTTTGACTCCGCAGTTTCCTTCCAACCCACAGGAATGGCAGACTGTGGCCTCCCACTTTGCCCAGCGGTGGGACTTTCCTAACTGCGGAGGGGCAATTGATGGGAAACACATCCACATCATCCCACCACCCAACTCGGGGTCATACTATTACAACTACAAGGGGTTCAATAGTATTGTGATGTTGGCAGTGGTGTCGGCTACTTATGAGTTTCTGTATGACGGAGTTCTACAGTTGTCTCCAGAATGGCAGCTTGGACTGGCCACCTCCAGAAGACAATGTGGAAGGACTCCCATTCGTCTTCGTTGCGGATGAAGCGTTTGTGCTGGGGGACCATCTTATGCGGCCATTCCCGATGAGGACCCTCACCCTGGACCAGAGGGTTTTTAATTACCGGCTGACCAGAGCCAGAAGAGTGGTGGAGAACACGTTTGGAATCATGGCCAGCCGGTTCCGCCTATTTCTTACATCTATACACATGGCGGAGTATAAACTGAAGCATATCATCCTGGCGTGCTGTGTTCTCCACAACTTTTTAAGGAGAAATTCTGCCAACTGTGCTGCCTCAGTGGGGCCTGAGGCCGGAATTCATGTAAATGAACCAACCCTGACGGCGCTTGAAGCTGCCTGTCCTGGCTTGCCCCCCTGAGTGCCCGTAAGGTCCGTCTTAGATACCTTCATTACTTTGCGGGTATGGGGGCCATCAATATGCCAGACAATGTCTGATACATTTTGAAAATAAAAAAATCATTTTAACTACTAAAATCTTTGGTGACATTTACTGTGTTTCTTTTAGCTGACCCTGACAGAAGTGTGGGGAGTCCTGAAATGGCGTGATTGTGTAACATTCTAAAGCACTGTTGGGTGTTATTTACTAAAGGCAAAGACACTTTGCACTACAAGTGCACTTGAGCCTGCACTGAAACTGCACTTGTAGTGCAAAGTGGATTTGCCCTTAGGTAATAACCCACATTGTCACAGAAAACACCAATTTTACCACAACAAAATTTTAGGAGCATTGAAACAATAATCCACACATTCTTGAGTATCAATCTTCTTAATACCAGCACAATCACATGTGCATTTCTAAAAGGTTTTTAAAACAAACCAACATGTTTGTTGTATAACAATTTTTGGGTCACATTAATAAAAATTGAAATGTCCAAACAAACAAGAAATACACAAATCTGGAACTTTTGTAGAAATTGAAGGCAATATCAGACATGAGTATTTATAAACTCTGTTTGATATTGTGTTCAGATGGGGTGAAGTCACCCCTGGAAAAGCCAAATTTTGAAGATGCACACAAATTGCCAAATGTCAACATGTGCTAGCTGCCATCATGGGGATCAAGGGACGTGTTTTGGGGGTGCAACCCCTTCCTCTCAGCTACTTTATTATTGAGGAAGGGGTTGCACCCCCAAAGCGCCTACATTGATCTCCCGTGATGGCAGATAGCACACTGTGTGCATCTTCAAAATTTGGCTTTTCTATAAAATAGCAAAAAATCTTAAAAATGTTTACATTCAAAATACCACAAAAAAGGAAGGGATTTGGAGGTGTTTTAAACTCTCCCTAAAACATCAGTGATGTTCTTCATTTTGTTTTTAACATCATTAATGCTTTTCTGGATGTTTTCCAAGTCCCTATTACACCCCATGATCTCCCTGATCAGGATCTGTGCACATTCACTGGTGAAATGACCTGGATCCACAACATCACGATCACCTAAAAAACTAGAAACAAAACATACCATGTATTATAAATATGCCAGCATCCATCTCTTACCTGAGCCTGTGGTCGCAGACACTCACCTAATGTGGTGACTATTTCCACCACGTCTCCTTCCTCCTCCTTCTGGTGACTTTGGGGGATTTCACCTTCTTCCTGAGGTGAGGGGTCTGTTGTCTCCTCTGATGAGTGGTGTCCTCCGAGTCTTTTCTACCCTATGTAAAAAAAATAGGTATACTTAGCACACAGATATTTTAGGACAGAAATAGGAATATGAAACATTGCTTGGAAGTGGGGTACAATTGTCTGTTTTGGCAGAGTTCCAAGATGAAGAAATATTTTTTTACTTTGTCAAGTAAACTACCTATTTTGTACAAGCTTCACAGATGGAGACACCCCTATAGTATACACTGAAGCACCTGTGTGGGCCCCCTAATAAAAAGGGTGTTCTGGTGTCCCACACTAGTGCTCCAGCGTCCAGATGTGTAAACTGCTGCTGAGTGTCCTCTCCTTACACAGAATCCAGTTTGCATTACATTCTAGTTACAAACCTATCTAGACTCCAAAATTATTTTAAAAGAAGTAGGCTAGCAAAAATGTATTCAAATGCATATGGCCAAAAGAATGGTGTTTTCTATGCCAAACGAACAATGTTTCATACGAACAAACAATGTGCCCATGAACATGAAAGTTGCCATTTTAAACTGTACAACAGTAAAGAAAAGCACATGCAGCAGCACTAACATAATAAAAATAAAGAATAGGAACACAGCACAACTACTTACCTGCTGACTTTTGACCACTTTCGCCATGATCTTGGCCTTTCTGACATTGGGGTTGGGGTAAGGTCCATACTTCCCATCATAGTCGGCCCTCTTCATCTGTAATTAGCACGCACCTGCTGTGTCTCCACCATGTGCTCTTCCCCCACTGCGCCAAATGAGAAGGGACGGGGAATGGACTAGAAAGAACGTCAGGAGTTTCACGCATGCGCAGTGTATATAAAGCGTAACACGCGTGCGTAGTACGTACATTCTGTGAGCGGAGGAAGGAGTATCGGAGGCGCCGATCGTGATAACAAAGGTAAGATTTAAATTTGGGCCTATACTGCTTCTACAGTAAGTGACCGCGATACTGTGTCAATCTCGCCGCATTTATCGGCGAGATTTGACACCTGCGAGCCCCGTCGCGGGAGCCAGCACCGAGATGGCTCACTCATCGGGAAAGGAAAACTTTTTTTTCCTTTCGCGATGAGTGACAGGCAGTGCTGACAGCTGTCTGGTATGAATCCTGAGGGGGAACACCGCGCCAAATTTTAAATGAAAAAACCGGCGTGGGTCCCCCCCAAGGGGCATACCAGGCCCTTAGGTCTGGTATGGATTGTAAGGGGAACCCCTACACCAAAAAATTGGTGTGGGGGTCCCCCCAAAATCCATACCCTTATGCGAGCACACAGCTCAGCCGGCCAGGAAAGGGGGTGGGGATGAGCGAGCGCCCCCCCCTCCTCCTGAGCCGTACCAGGCCGCATGCCCTCAACATGGGGGGGTGGGTGCCTTGGGGGAGGGGGGGCACCCTGCGGGCCCCCCCACCCCAAAGCACCTTGTCCCCATGTTGATGAGGACAAGGGCCTCTTCCCGACAACCCTGGCCGTTGGTTGTCGGGGTCTGCGGGCGGGGGGCTTATCAGAATCCGGGAGCCTCCTTTAATAAGGGGGCCCCCAGATCCCGGCCCCCACCCTATGTGAGTATGAGTATGGAGTACATGGTACCCCTACCCATTCACCTAGGGAAAAGTGTCAATAAAAAATAAAAACACAATATACAGGTTTTAAGAGTAATCTATTAGGCAGCTCCGGGGTCTTCTTCCGACTTTGGGGGATCCTCTTCTGACTTCTCCCGGTGTTCTGCCTCTTCTCCCGGGCCCCTCCGCTATCTTCTTCCAGCTCTTTTGCCAGCGGGGGCCTGGTCTGCTGCCGCTGTCTTGTCGCCGCTGTCTCGTCCCTGCTGTCTCGTCCCTACTGTCTCGTCGCATCTTCTCTTCTTCTCTTCTTCCGATGTTGACACGACGCTCACTCCGGCTGGAATGCTTTGTGTGAGCTGCGGAGCCATTTATATAGGCGGTGACCCCGCCCCCTTGTGACGTCATTATCCCAGCATGCGCAGGGACTCTGGGGTCATGCCCTCTTATGACGCCAGAGTCCCTGTGCATGCTGGGATGTATTCTTATGTAGTCTTATAAACTTGTCTAAATACAGGCCTCAATCTACAGTACCTGACCGCGAGATTGTGTTTCCAGCGCGATGGTATCGCGCTGGAAACACAATCTTGCGGTCAGGTACTGTAGATTGAGGCCTGTATTTAGACAAGTTTATAAGACTTCTCAGGAATATTACCGGTACATCGAGCCACACCAGAAAGGAAGAGGGAGATTAGGGAAGTAAACAAGTGGCTGAAGAGCTGGTGTAGTAAGGAGGGGTTTGGGTTCCTGGAGGACTGGGCCGACTTCTCAGTCGGTAACCGGTACTATAGAAGGGACGGACTGCACCTAAATGAGGAGGGTGCAGATCTGCTGGGAATGAAGATGGCCAAAAAGTTAGAGGGGTTTTTAAACTAGGCGATGGGGGGGAGGGTCCAGAGGCAGAGATAGCCAGCGCGGAAGATATTCCAGAGGGTAGTATTGGGGGCATTAGTGGCAGGTTAACCAAAGCACAAAAACACAAGGTGAGTATAGTAGCAAGTCCTAGTTGCAATCTCGAAACACCCAATACGAGGACAATATGCGACCGGTCTAAACTATGTGGCATGTTCACCAATGCCAGGAGCATGGCAGACAAGATGGGTGAACTAGAGATACTGTTGTACGAGGAGGATTTAGATTTTGTGGGAATTTCAGAGACCTGGTTCAACAGCTCTCATGATTGGCTGGCAAACATTCAAGGGTATACCCTTTACCGCAAGGATAGGGAGGGTAAAAAAGGGGGAGGGGTATGCCTATATATCAAGAATAATGTACAAGTGAATGTGAGAGATGACATCACTAAGGGAGCTAGGGAGGAGGTGGGTATGGGTAGAGCTCCAAAGGGATGAAGCTAAGGGGAAAATAATACTGGGAGTATGCTATAGGCCCCCTAACCTGAGGGAGGAAGTGGAGACGGATCTCCTATCACAAGTTGGATTAGCAGCAAGGATGGGAAGTGTTATCATAATGGGGGATTTTAATTATCCAGACATAGACTGGGTGGAGGGAACCGCGCATTCATTTAAGGCTCGCCAATTCCTTAATGTCTTGCAGGACAATTTTATGGGTCAGATGGTAGACGCACCAACTAGAAATAAAACATTACTGGATCTACTGATTACCAAAAATACAGACCTGATCACGGATGTGGAAATACGGGGCAATTTAGGTAACAGCGATCACAGGTCAATTAGTTTCAGTATAAATCACACAAATAGGAAACATAAAGGGAATACAAAGACACTGAATTTCAAAAGAGCCAACTTCCCTAAACTACAAACCTTGCTAAAAGGCATAGACTGGGATAAAATATTAGGAACAAAGAATACGGAGGAGAGATGGGTTTGCTTTAAGAGCATATTAAATAAGGGCATTAGCCAATGTATCCCATTGGGTAATAAATTTAAAAGAGCGAACAAAAGTCCTGGATGGCTTAACTCCAATGTAAAAATGCATATAAAAGCAAAGCAGAAGGCCTTCAAAAAATACAAGGTTGAGGGATCATCCTCAGCATTCAGACTTTATAAAGAATGCAACAGGAAATGTAAGGGTGCAATTAGGACGGCTAAGATAGAACATGAAAGACACATAGCGGAGGAGAGCAAAAAAAATCCCAAGAAATTCTTTAAGTATGTAAACAGTAAAAAAGGGAGGACAGACCATATTGGCCCCATAAAGAATGAGGAAGGACATCTGGTTACAAAGGATGGCAAAGGTATTGAATGTATTCTTCTCCTCAGTCTTCACGAGTGAATCAGGGGGCTTCAGTAACCAAAACTGCAGTGTTTATCCTCATGACACAACACAGGAAGCACCTCCATGGTTAACAGAGGACAGAATTAAAATTAGACTTGAGAAACTTAACATTAATAAATCACCGGGACCAGATGGCTTGCATCCAAGGGTACTTAGGGAACTCAGTCAAGTGATTGCCAGACCGTTGTTCCTAATTTTTACAGATAGTCTACTGACTGGAACGGTACCAGCTGATTGGAGAAAAGCCAATGTAGCACCAATATTTAAAAAGGGCCCAAAATACATCCCTGGGAATTATAGACCAGTTAGCCTAACATCAATAGTATGTAAACTCTTGGAGGGAATGATAAGGGACTATATACAAGATTTTAGTAATAAGAACGGTATCATTAGCAGTAATCAGCATGGATTCATGAAGAATCGTTCTTGCCAAACCAATCTATTAACCTTCTATGAGGAGGTGAGTTGCCATCTAGATAAAGGAAGGCCCGTAGACGTGGTGTATCTGGATTTTGCAAAAGCATTTGACACAGTTCCCCATAAACATTTACTGTACAAGATAAGGTCCATTGGCATGGACCATAGGGTGAGTACATGGATTGAAAACAGGCTACAAGGGCGAGTTCAGAGGGTGGTGATAAATGGGGAGTACTCGGAATGGTCAGGGGTGGGTAGTGGGGTTCCCCAGGGTTCTGTGCTGGGACCAATCCTATTTAATTTGTTCATAAACAATCTAGAGGATGGGATAAACAGTTCAATCTCTGTATTTGCAGACGATACTAAGCTAAGCAGGGCAATAACTTCTCCGCAGGACGTGGAAACCTTGCAAAAAGACCTGAACAAATTAATGGGGTGGGCGACTACATGGCAAATGAGGTTCAATGTAGAAAAATGTAAAATATTGCATTTGGGTGGCAAAAAATATGAATGCAATCTATACACTGGGGGGAGAACCTCTGGGGGAATCTAGGATGGAAAAGGACCTGGGGCTCCTAGTAGATGATCGGCTCAGCAATGGCATGCAATGCCAAGCTGCTGCTAACAAAGCAAACAGAATATTGGCATGCATTAAAAGGGGGATCAACTCCAGAGATAAAATGATAATTCTCCCGCTCTACAAGACTCTGGTCCGGCCGCACCTAGAGTATGCGGTCCAGTTCTGGGCACCAGTCCTCAGGAAGGATGTACTGGAAATGGAGCGAGTACAAAGAAGGGCAACAAAGCTAATAAAGGGTCTGGAGGATCTTAGTTATGAGGAAAGGTTGCAAGCACTGAACTTATTCTCTCTGGAGAAGAGACGCTTGAGAGGGGATATGATTTCAATTCACAAATACCGGACTGGTGACCCCACAATAGGGTTAAAACTTTTTCGCAGAAGAAAGTTTAACAAGATTGATAGCCACTCATTAAAATTAGAAGAATAGAGGTTTAACCTTAAACTACGTAGAGGGTTCTTTACTGTAAGAGCGGCAAGGATGTGGAATTCCCTTCCACAGGCGGTGGTCTCAGCGGGGAGCATTGATAGCTTCAAGAAACTATTAGATAAGCACCTGAATGACCGCAACATACAGGGATATACAATGTAATACTGACACATAATCACACACATAGGTTGGACTTGATGGACTTGTGTCTTTTTTCAACCTCACCTACTATGTAACTATGTAACTATGTAACTTTAGGCTGACATTAGGGTTTGTCTGGTGTTGTGTCTTGCAGTGAAAATTGATCGAGTCAATGATCAGGACTTTATGCCAATCTTCATAGATATGTTAAGGGAGCTGCCCTGTCTGTGTCAGGTAAACCACCCTGAATATAAGACCCAAACAAAGAGGAAGGCAGCGCTGGATAATTTGCTGCAATTTGTGAAGCCGGTGATCCCCACGGCAGACATCACCTATTTGAAGATCCTAATTGGTGGCATGAGGAGCACTTATCTAAGGGAGCACAAGAAGGTCCAGGATTCCCAGAGATCAGGAGCAGCAGATGACGTTTATCTTCCCAGGCTGTGGTACTAGAGACCAACGTTCAGAAAGTTCCCCTAAGTGGACTCAATTGATGTTAGGTAGTAGAAGTATATAGCAAAGTATGCGGAAATGTATAAAATTACATACATTTTATTTATAGGAATACATTAAAAACATTTGTAATGAGACATTGCTTAGTCTATATAGTGCATATAGAATGCCATAAAAAGTATATAATGGGACCTCCTCACACCCAATGCGTTTCGGTAAGTATATATATAATCCTTCAGGGGTGTAGAAAATTAGGAGGGGTTCATCTAAGATGAAATTAAAGATATACAATCAATTAGACAAGCCTAAGACATATAGGATCCTAGAGAAATGTAAATTTAAAACATTAATATTATGGCACTTACATACGTTTGATTGGTAGAATGGTTTAACAATGTTTTGTTGATTCACATAAAAGCTTGCAATTAGAGTAGCACCAAATAATTAGGGTGGTGGGATGGCTGTCTTGGGATAAACAATGGAGCGTTAGAGTGGTATCTGCAAAAAGGGGGGATGAATCTGTATCCTTAGGAAAGGGGGGAGGTCCCTCCTGCACTCCACAGCAGCGGTACAGCCCAAGGAATATACTGAGGCAAAAAGGGGATCCCTGGGGTAGAAAGAAAGTGAACTAAATGTAAGGATTTCTTTAATAAAGAATAATTGATGTGTAGTAGAGGAATAGGAATGAGTAGAGTTAGATTATAGAAAGACAGATGAGGAGGGTATATTTATCTATATGTATAGGTATGTATAGATGTCCATTAGTTATATATATGTTCTGATAATAGTATTAGAAGTGGAAGTGAGATTTATAGAATAAGCTTAAGGCTAATTAGAGATATTTACATATAGGGACTATGAAATAATTTCAATATTCTTACGTAATAAAATGTTGGATTCATATAGATAAAATAAATAGTAAGGTAAAGTAGATAACTAAATGGACCAAAGAATGAAATATTGCATTTTATAGCAAGTAGGAATTTAAATCTACATGTATAGAGGAATAAATGAGGAAGAAGGAAAGTATATAAGTATATAAGGGGATAAATAAATACACAAAGGCATATATTCCGGGTATAGCTCTATTTTGCTGTCAGCAAGACTTGATGAAACATTGCTTAGTCTCCCTATGAGCCAATGCTCAATATAGAGGTCAGCAGTGAGTAAATGAACAAATAGTACCTTTGTTAAAGCAGAGTAGGGACAGACCATCCACACGACCCAAATCCAGCAAAATTATGCCTGGTTTGGGAGTGGTGTGGTCAGGATATTTAAAGGGTGATTAATGAGTAATTGATCCGTGTCAGATGCCGCGCGAGGTGCGCACAGCTGATAACCGGCATAGTTTCCAGGGAAACCTACGAAGCTGCCCCCTGGGCTGGGTGCACGTGGCGCGGCCCCCACCGTGCACGCGCAAGCCCTGGCACATCAGAGTGGCGTCACGCACACCCAGTCCACCGACACGGAAAGTCGACTCAGCAGACTGCGCATGTCCGCCAGAGTCGCAAGATGGAGACTGTGGGAGGTGATGTCAAACGTCCATCAGCCTCCGATGGCGCTGCCCAGAAAAAAAAACTGGATGGCTTTCCGTGCTGCTCAATTTCTTCGGTCGACCGTAGGAGGGCTGAGGGAGGAGAAGGGGAGAAGACATGTCAGCTTAGCAAGAATGATATGGAGAAATAAAGCATTCTAAAGCAGCTCAAAAAAGGGGCATTATCTGATGCAAATGAAAAATATATACAAAACAGCCAATCTTTATTAGATAGCAGTAATGGACAAAGAGAAGGATGGAAATGGGGGAGGGAAGGGGAGGGAACAAGTAGTAAAATTAAATTATAATTAGGCATATGAAAATGGACTAGATCTAATTGCATGCCCTGTACAACAGAGTAAATACACGATATCGATCCAGACATATAAATATTGCTTGCAAAATATAGATGGGCTAGAAAAAAGGATATGCATGCTTATTCTATCAAAAAATTGTATGGTGTAACAGTGCTAGAAATAATATGCACCATATAATAATATCGTAAACAAACCGTAAAATATCGTAAACAATACCAGTATTGCATTATTAATAGTGCTTAAGGACAAATCAAGGGAAGAAATTCTAGAGTAGTGATTAAAGAAATATGTTACCTGGGAGTATACAGATAGAGCTCTTTACTCAAAAAGGGGACTAAATTAGTGGGGAGAAGATTAATGGTGATAAAAGGAAGAAGAAAAGAAATTAACACGGGAGAAAACCAAGAAGTTGATAAAGTAGTTTACCTTTCCATAACCCCAGATGAAAATCCTTCAAGATATGGTTTGAAGGATATGGCTTAATTTAGGCTCGGGAGCAGGGTAGCTTTTAGTAAGTAGATCCATCTTACTTCCATTTGTAGGAGGGTCTTATTCCAGTCCCCCCCCCCTTGGATTAGGATGTATTCTGTCAAGGATCAAGAATTTGACCCTCTGGAAAGTTCCGCCATGTACAGTAGACACATGGCGTCCAAGGGAGAGGTCTGGATTGCAAGTTTGCATGCTAGTAATATGTCTGTAAGCCCTCTTCCAAAACTCTAGTTTGGTCTTTCCAACGTAGAAGCAATTGTAACTACATTGGAGTACATTGGTTCTATGACAGGCTGCATTTTCTGGCAGGCCAGACTGACCCCAGGCCATCACTCTCCAGTCTTCCTTCCACGCTTCCCCCCCCCAGCTGAGGCTTCTGACGCCCAACCTGGGCCTTCCAGGCAGCAACATGTGAAGGAGCCCAGCTTGAGCCAGATATAGCATTCTTCTAAATATTTCTGGTTGTCCAATCAATGATGTTAAATATATGTTAGTTTGGAGTACTAATTTATGATTGTGATTGATGAAGCAAAAACTAACACCATGTCCCTTTTTCATACACAGGGAAGTCTCAGCCAGGAGGTGGCCAAGCAGGCTGCCCGATTAACAGGTCCGTCCCCTCCGCTTTCAAAGAAAAAGTGTCAGGAAGAGGAGTAACCTGGAGGAGGCTGCAATAGGCCTCATTTGGAAGGCTACTGAGGCCCTCAGAACACCCCACAGTGTGGAAGATAATTTTGCAGAGCTAACTGCCTGCAAAATGATGCAGATGGAGGAGGGCCAACGACTCTTATGTGAGTTTGTAATTTTAGACGCTCTAAATAAGGGGTTGAGGGGCCAACTCACATGTGAAACCCACATTTGTCAGCTCACCCATGCTCCTCCTCCTCCTCCAGGTCCTCCTCCTCCAGGTCCTACTCCTCCTCCTGCCACACCTCCAACAACAGAGCCACAGCATGGAAGGAAGCATCTAAGGAAAACCAGAGAGGGATGACCTGGGTTCAGTCTGACATACATGTCATCTGCTGCTGTTCATGATCTCTTGGACTTCTGGACCAGACTGCACTCCCCTAGATATGGACTCCTCAGGCCACCAATTTTGCTGTAAAATAATTGATGTCTGCCCTGGGGGTCAAAGGCTTCGCCAATTTTTGATGTTTATCCAGAGTTGCCTTCCTCTTTGTTTGGTTATGAGCCCTTAATAAAGGATTTTTTGTTTCAATTATACTTGCCTATGTGTGTTTTCCTTCAAACAGGAGAGTTTGTTTGTGAGGAGGCAGGTACATTTCAAAAATACAATGTGAAATTAACAAGAGACACTAACACCAAGCAACCTCCTTGAGATTAAATAATACAAGATAATAATGGTGTTGTGGTAACTTGACACACAAAACACACCCAAAAATATTCTGGAGTAAAATAAAAAAATAAAAAATTAAAAACACGATCAGGCTTGAAAAAAATACAAACCAAAAAAAAAAAAAACATTTATCTTTTTTGTCAGATGTGACAAATCAAAATATATTGATGAAATCACGATAAATAATAAAGAAAGAAGTTTGTGAGAACTCTGTGTGAATATCAGCAGCAAAACTACTTAATTATTCTAGCATTATAAAGAAGAACAGAATGCACTGCATTAAACAATTTTTAACATTGCAGCCTGACGAAAGTGCTATATCCATTCCGAACGCTAATTTTACCAGACTGAGCTGTTCCGTCTCGGAATTTCTTCTGAGCATGCGTGGCACTTTGTGCGTCGGAATTGGCCACACACGGTCAAGATTGACGCAATCGGATTTTGTTGTCGGAAAATTTTATAGCCTGCTCTCAAACTTTTGTGTCGGAAAATCCAATGGAAAAAGTCCGCTGGAGCCCACACGCGGTCGGAATTTCTGACAACACGCTCCGATCGCACATTTTCTGTCGGAAAATCCGACCGTGTGTACAGGGCATTACTCAAGAGGCAAGCCAGCCAAAAGCGAAAGAGAAAAAGTAGACCACTCTATGAGATTTATTACTACTTTTAATTTTCAATACAAAAAAATTGAAAACATACTGAACAAACACTGGAATATCCTACAACAGGACCCCCTCTTCAAAACCATCCTTCCATCAGTACCCAGAATTACTTACCAAAAAGCCCCCAGTCTTAAAACTAAAATCGCCCCAAGTAAACTCCAAATTAATCAGACCATCCCTAATTCCACCACTCTCATACCCCTGGTGGGTATGTACCAATGCAAAAAAGCTTGCTGTAAAACCTGTTCATTCGTCCAACACAGTAAAAAAATCCTTTTACTCTAAGGGCAGAACATACCCTATAGATCACTTTTACAATTGCTCATCTGATTTTGTTGTGTATGGCCTTACGTGCCCTTGTGGGTTGATTTATGTTGGGTGAACAATCTGCCCTTTAAGGCAACGCTTCGGCTAGCATCAACGACTTATCAAGGGTGGCAAGGACATGCATAGTGTCCCTCGGCACTTTGCTGAGCATCATAAAAAATCCACTAGTCTGGGTCATTGAGCAAATTCCCAAAATCGATGACAGAGGCTGAACACTTTAAGAAATTGTGCATCCGAGAGACATTCTGGATCTACCGTCTTGATGTTCTCTCGCCCTGTGGCCTTAACGAAGGGATAGATATAGCTACAGTATTATAGTGTTTTATGTTTAATAGTATATCTTACATTACTGCAAATATTTTATGATATCATTCATCTATTTATTTACATTTACATATATTTTTATGATTTTTTATTGCAGGACTCTTTTATATTTATCTGTCTCTTTTATATATGGGGGTGGTGGGTTCGTTTGTTTCCTCAGTAAGTATTTTTTAATTCTAGAGGTAGCATGATGTTATGCCTAATCCCTAGTATGATCCCACTGCTCCCCCCCCACACTAAAATACCCCCCTCCTGCTCTCCCCCTACCCCCCTTACCCCTCTCCACCATAATAGATAAAACCCCTCATTTCCCCGACCCCCCTCCCCTATAGATTTACTGAATCAATATTGATATTTACATATTTAGTATTAGTTGGATTTAACATGGTTCTGAATATTAATTCAACCTATTTTATAATGGTATTGAACCACATCCTATGATTTTCTTTTATATGTTTAGTGGTCTCCATCTATTAATGTATATTTATATTTATTATTATACATTTGATTGATTGATTTTTTACAGTTATATATATTTTAATGAATTTCTTTTATTTTTTTATGTATTTTTTTAATGTATTTGTTATGTTTTATGTATTATTTATTTGCGATTTATTATTATGTTTTGGATATTAATCTGACCTATCTTAATGAGATTGATATTTCATTATTTTCCTCTAATTGCATAGTGGCTTGTATTTTCCTAAATTTATTCCTAGTTTTATTATCTAGTTCTATTGCACTAAACCGATTGACTAATTATAGCATTTTGTATGAATTTCCTCTGTTTAACATTATTATTTATTAAACCAGAACAAAGCAGCGCTAAACCCACCAAGATTGAAATTGTACAGTAAAGACCAATATGGAAATAAAAATAGTGAAAAAAGTGATCTATAATTTGAATTTAAATTAAATTAAAACTAAAAAGTCCATCTTCTTAATTCCACAGTGCTAGTAGTAGAACCAAACTTGTGATGTAATTGAAAGCTCAATATTATCCTCCACCGCACCACCAGTGCTAAACACCCAGAATGCTCGCTTACCAGGCAGGCAAGCAATAGAAGCTTGCGACCTATACACGGCCAGGGCCTTTACCCGGTCAAGAGCCAAACAGATGGATACCAGGAAGAACCCTCAGGCTGATCTATATACCAGGCAGGGATCGCCAAACTCGTGGTTCACAGATACCAAATGTGGGTAGATGTGGATAACGTTCAGATGTATCCCAAAATGAAAGAAGGGTACCATAGCGTAATACTGACAGACATATTTATTAGAAAATGAGAAAGCCACTTACAAGATTGTAGCATTTAAAAGCAGATTAGCCGGCCGGCTCGTACAAACACCCGTCCCTCGAACGGCACACGCGAGACGTCAGCACGTCAGCTCCTCCCGATGCGCGTTTCGTCATATAATGACGTCGTCTGGGGCACGGGCGACGCACTGATGTGTCGCGTATAAATAGGTAAACAAGAAGAACCAAGCCTCGATGTGAGACCAGATCCGGAAATCATCCGCGTTCCACCTCAAGATCTGGCGGAAGTCCTTGTCGGCCATTTTGACTGCTGGAAAGATAATCCCATACAGCGGACCGGACAAAATGAATAAAACCAAAGAAAAAAACTGAATTTTAAATTAGCACTAAACCCACAGCCTACAGGTATCAGTCATGTGTATGTAAAATAGGAAGAACCGCGCTAACACAAAAACATATAAGCAGCAGCATATAGTGCGATCACACCAAAATCTAGAGTCCTGTAAAAAGCTGCGCTAAAATTATTAAAAGTTCATATAAATGACATCAAGGGGATTTCTCCAAGTCCTTATTTCAAAGTGAAAACACCACCACCGTGCACTTCTAAGCAGTAGTGACAATCCACCCTAGTAGTAGAGCCTGCTTACCAGATGGCAAGCATAAAAGGGCAAGTGGCTTTAGCCTAGCCAAGGCCTTTTAGCTTGCTGACGCTCCCGGTGTTCCTATGGGGGGTAAATCTCCAGGCTCCCTTAGGTTATCCTCATGTCGCCATTCAACACGAAAAACCCTGATGACTGGTGGGATGTCTGTGTTCCAGATCTGTGTTTCTTCTATACCAGGGAGTGGCAACTAAAGATGGTAATATTATGGCCTAAAAAAAGAACTTTGGTTATGATTATTCAAAAAACAGTATCCTAAAAATAAAACATGCAAATTAATAAAAATGAAATAAAAATAAAAATAAATAAATTTATGTAAAAAATATATATAATAAGAACCATCAGTTAAGATTAGGACAAATTAGAGGACCGGAGAGACAAATAGACCTACTAATTCAGTATGCAGCCATTAAAGGCCACAAAAGAGGCCTTTTAGAAAATAAAAGTCATCTTAGAAGTTTAATTAATTATAGGCCCATGTGAACCAACCCAACTTTAAATAAGGTGCCATCATCCCCAACTATTCCTACACATAATTCTTCCTGGCAAGAGATGTCACATCATCAGACTACGGATGAGGTCAGGGATGATTTCCTCTGGCTCACAAAGAGTCGGATTCTTAATTAGGAAAACTTAGACAACATTATATTGAAAAAATTACTCAAAAAGAACAAACAAACAGCAAATACAAATAGTAATTCCTCACATAACGTAAGGTAAACACATTCTCAAGAATTATCTATAAAGGCATTTGTAGTTTTAAATGACTTTTTTTCCTTTGAAATGTCATTTTGCTGTCAGACTGTTATAAACATGGGAAACATGCGCCCCTTTACAAGCATAATATAGACACCCCCCAGGTATGAAATTTAAAGGAATATTACACTTTTATTGTTTGACTTTAAGCATTATTAAAATCACTGCTCCCAAAAAAACGCACGTTTTTAAAACTTTTTTTTGCATTGATACATGTCCCCTGGGGCAGGACCCAGGTCCCCAAACACTTTTTATGACAATACCAAGCATATAAGCCTTTAAAATTAGTACTTTTGATTTCTCCCATAGACTTTTAAAGGGTGTTCTGTGGCTTTTGAATTTCCCGCGAACACCCCAAATTGTTCGCTGTTCGGCGAACTGGCGAACAGCCTATGTTCAAGTCGAACATGAGTTCGACTCGAACTCCAAGCTCATCCCTAGTCCAGAACGTACATAAAAAAAAAGTGGTCAGTGATACTACAAGGAAAAGAATTTTAAAAAGACACAATGCCAGAGAATCATGTGTACCATGAATAAATTAATAAATAATAATAAATAAAGTGGAATACCGCGCTGTGAAAAATAAATAAATTGAGCTACATACAAATACCCAGAAAAAAGCTGCTGCTAAAAGTGAGATACACACAACAATACATAAACCAGAACAAAGCAGCGCTAAACCCATCAAGATTGAAATTGTACAGTAAAGACCAATATGGAAATAAAAATAGTGAAAAAAGTGACCTATAATGTTAAAAATGACAAGAGACAGTTTTTGACAATTCCTTTATTTAAAGTCTCCTTTTTACATCTATCGTCTTTCTTCCTTCGGTTTCTTCCTCCATCTTCTTCTTCCTCCGATCCTCTGCTTCTTTCTCCGGTGTTCTCGTCCGGCATCTCCCTCCACGGCATCTTTTTCTCTTCATCTTCTTCTCTTCATCTTCTTTTCGGGCCGTTCCGCATCCATGATTGGATGGAAGGCTCCCACTGTATGACGCTTCTCTCTTCATCTTTTTCTCTTCAGAGAAGCGTCACACAGCGGGAGCCTTCCATCCACACAGCGGGAGCCTTCCATCCACACAGCGGGAGCCTTCCATAAGAAGATGAAGAGAAGAAGATGCCACGGAGGGAGATGACGGATGAGAACACCGGAGAAAGAAATTTAGGGGGACCCCCACGCCAGTTTTTTTTTTTAAATTTTGGTCCGGGGTTCCCCTGTGAGGAAATCCCATGCCGTTTTTATCAATGAACTTTTATGTGTATTGTTGGACCGGCAATTCATTAATAGCCGCAAGTAGTTTTAAATGACTTTTTTACCTTTGAAATGTAATTTTGCTGTCAGACTGTTCTAAACACGGGAAACATGCGCCCCTTTACAGGAATACTATAGACACCCCCCAGGTATGAAATTTAAAGGAATATTACACTTTTATTGTTCGACTTTAAGCATTAATAAAATCACTTGTCCCGAAAAAACGTCCGTTTTTAAAACTTTTTTTTGCATTGATACATGTGCCCTGGGGCAGGACCCGGGTCCCCAAAGCCTTTTTAGGACAATACCATGCAAATTAGACGTTAAAATGAGCACTTTTGATTTTGAACGTTCGAGTCCCATAGACTTCAATAGGGTTCTAACGTTCGTGAAAAGTTTTGGTCTGTTCGCAAGTTCTGGTGTGAACCGAACCGGGGGGTGTTCGGCTCATACCAATTCTGGACCTGCCCCCCCGTCAGACTATAAAAACTCCTCCTTGTGTCTATACACTTTATGCTTGATAAAGGAATGCGGCTATTCCTCCATCAATGGTTTGCCAGTTCTGAAATGCGTCACATTTTTGTGATGTCATTGCCGAGTGCCGGGCGGTGTTTGCTCCCCAAGCCTCGTTCTGATCTCAATCACACGGCTGTGTTTCTCTTCACACTACAGAGGAGAAACGAACATTGTGGAGACACGGCGTGGCCAGCCAGAGGCACTGGCATCTGTTTTTCCTCACTCATTATTCTTGGAACCCCTATCTTTGTCTGATAGACTCTGTTCTATCCCACCGGACTGTGATATGAATAAGCCTGTATAAGCCTGGACCGCTGAAGGAAACCCCGCTGTGCTCAGCCATCCCACCCTTTCCTGCCTGGATTTGATGTGGTGTCAGCCTTATAGGATCTGCAGTGACTTGCAGTCCTACTCCATCTCTTCAGCCCAGCAAACGGACCTGAATGCAACTTCTCTTTCCTCTGTGTGAGTTGATACTGTTGTTTAAATAAATTGTTTTATGATATATACTCAGAGGCGCCCCTCTCCTTGTTTTGATTATATCACAAGGAGGTTTATCTGGTGTTGGTTTTGGGCGAAGCACCCTGTGGATCCTGTCGCAGGTGAAGGCAGCCAGGGGTTTATCAGGCAGAAGGTTATGGAAGAATTTAGAGATAGCTGGTATGAGATCAGTAACAGACTCAGGGATACCACGTACCCTTATATTGTTACGATGATTCCTGTTGTCTAAATTTTCCACCTGGGCTTGCATGAATGAGAAGCTATATGAGAAGCTATTTCATAATCTTTCCTGGGATCATTGTGAGCCAGAAAAAGTTCATCATGTTTGGTCTCAAGAATATCAGTGCGGCCTCCGATATTTGCAATCTCCTGGGATAAAGCATTTGTGGATTTACGCAGTTCAAGATGTATTTTGTCTACCAGCTTTTCATATATTGCAAACAGGCTGGCGTCCAAATCAGCTTTGGATAGCAGGGGATTGTACTCACAGTCTCTCAGTGATGGAGTGTTCCAAAGTAGAGCTGCATGAGGCTGCAGGGGAGCTGGCGCCATTTTGGGTCATCTTTGCCTGGGATTTTCCAAGGTTGAGCATCTGAATGTCCGAATAAAAAAGTAACAAATCTCAACTAATACGAAAGAAATTATAGCGAATATAACGAATGAATTTGACATGATTCGGTAGTTCGTTAAAGATCTAATGAAACAAAAGGTCAACTCACAGTAAATCAAACAGTCCAATCAGCTGATTAATTTTGTGCTGGAGGTTGGATTACTGACAAAGTGCGTTCCTGAGAACTGAGTGAGAAGGGTGTTGTATTGTATTGAGCAGAGGAGAAGAGATATTGTCATTGTGTGTTAATAGATGCAATAAACAAACGACTTTCCAAACTACGTATCATTATCACAAATATATATATATATATATATATATATATATATATATATATATATATATATATATATATATATATATACAGTATATATATATATATATATATATATATACACACATACATAAATATCGAATTTCAACTAATACGAAAGAAATTATAGCGGATAGAACGAATTAATTCAACATGATTCGAGATTCAGTATAACGAATATCGATACTCTACAGAAATAATGAGTTATCCGAAAATGAATTAACATAACATAACGAATATAACAGAATGAAATGATGGATTTTACGAATGAGAACAAACCAAATGGACCCAGTCGATCATCCTCCGTAACACCGCTGCTTCATGGTACCTTTCAAAATCTGGGAGACATAGTCCCCCTTTGGACCGCAGCCTTGTCAAAGTCCCAGAAGAGATACAGGCTTTCCTATCTTTCCATATAAATTTCTCAACCAACATCCCGAGAGTCTTAAAATAGGCCCTCGGAATGTTTATCGGGAGAGTCTGAAACACGTACAGGGCCCTCGGCAGTGTCACCATCTTGATCATGTTTATCCTACCAAACCATGTCAATTTATTTACCGGATATCTCCTCAGATCTTGCTTAATTTTATTTAATAAAGGTAGGTAATTATCCTGGTAAAGATCTACTTCCAAAGTAGACATAGTAGACACCAAGGTACTTTAGCCCCCTGCGCTTCCAAGCAAATGGATACTGGGATTGAAGGTCTCTACATTCTGCTAAGGGGACAGAAACATGCAATATCTCTGTCTTCTCTTTATTGATCTTTAAATTTGAGATTTCTCCATACTTTTCGAATTTTGTCAATATAATTGGGAGTGTTTGTCCCCGGTTGGAGACATACAACATCACATTGTCCACAAATGCAGATACCTTGTGTTCTTGTCCGGCCAGCTCCACCCCCTGATTTCCCGGTTTGCCCGAATAGTCACTAAAAAAGGTTCCAGGGAAACGACAAAAAGTAACAGCGAAAGTGGGCATCCCTGTCATGTACCATTGCACAACGAGAAGGTACCCGAGAGGGTCCCATTAACTCGTACCTGAGCAGTTGGTCCGGAGTATAATGCCTCTATCCATCTATACATACATGGACCTATGCCTGCATGTTTCAATGTCTCAAGCATATACTCCAAGTCCAATCTGTCAAAGGCCTTTTCGGCATCCACTGATAAAAATAACAATGGTTTCTTTCCCCTTTTGGCTCCATGGATCAAGAGTAAAGCTTTTAATACATTATCGCTCACTTCCCTCCCATGGACAAAGCCTACCTGATCCTTTTCTATCCATTTTGGCATAAGGGGTTTCAGCCTCTTGGCCAATATCTTTGCATAAATCTTTATATCTTCATTTATCAAAGATATCGGCTGGCTACCTTCCCTTCTTTAGCTATGGGAGTTATATGAGCACCCAATGCTTCTCTGCGTATTTCCCCCATTAGAATTAATATATGACTGAAAATATGAAGCGATTCCTGAAAAATGTTTATAGTATAATGAGGTAAATTCATCTGGTCCTGGGCTTTTGCCTACTCTGATGTTTTTAATTACCTGTTCTATTTCATCTTTTGAGATCTCCATATCCAACTTATTAGATCCTTCTTCTATAATAGCCGGTAGCTTTGCCTTTTCTAAATATTGTTCTTTTTTATTTCTTCTAAGTTATATATCGTCAGGGTTTTGTATATTATTTACTTTATATAGCATTTGACAGTATTCTTGAAAAATCTTTGTAACATCTTTTGTGGAGTATTTTAGTTCCCCCCTCTTATCTTTCATTTTTGCTATATAGTTCAGATTACTTCTAGGTTTATAAATATATATATGCTGCACTAAAAGGTATGTATAAGACGTGCACAGTAAATAATTGCTCTCAAATTAAATAAAGAACCAGTGAATTATAAATGTTAATACACATATATCATACTATGGATATAGTTAAAGTGCCTAGTGCATAACTGTGTATTACAAGCCAAAAAATAAAAAAATATATATATTAAAAATTAGGTTTAATAGGTTTAATTACCCCAGCCAATAATTTGCCCGCTTGTTCCCCATTTCATAATATTTCTTGCTTATCCTATTAAATACCCATTTAATATCTTGTTCCATCAGGTCCCTCAGATTTTCTCATTTTCCTGTCAATATAGCCATAATTTGATCTTCATCTAATCTTTTATGTAACTGTTCCTAGGCCTGAATCTCTTCCAAAAGGGACTGTTTCTTACTTTGCCATATTTTTTTCCTCTTGGCCTTCTCTGCTATCAGCTTCCCCCTCATATAAGCTTTAAGCGTTTCCCAGAGTACAGGTGGAGCAATATTTTCTGTATCATTTTCTTTAAAAAATAAATTGATTCCCTTCTCTAGATCCCCAATTATCCTAGAATCGTGTAAAAGAGATTCATCTGTTCTCCAAGACCACTGTCCAGTTGGGATGTCCTTGAGCTCTAGGACTATCTCTACCGGAACGTGGTCTGAGAGAGTTATTGACTTTATTTCTGTCTTCCATAACCCCTCTAAGAGTTGATGATTTTCCTTCTGACCTCAAGGAGAGAGGCTGAGTATCCAAAGCTGGATCAAAGACAAAGTTGAAATCTCCTGCCACTATTAATCTTCCCTCTCTTCTCTCTCTAAAGCCCTCAAATGTATTCAAAACTTTTTTCAAGAAAACAGTAGGATGTATATTAGGCCAGTATACATTCACCAAGATATAGTAGATATTAAATAAGGACACCTTGATGAATAAATACCGCCCCTCTGGGTCTGCCTCCATTGCCTTCAATGTGAATCGTGTATGCTTAATCAAACCCTATTGCTGTCCTCCTAGATCTTTTATTGGGTGAATAGCTATGCATCCATGTGGGAAAATTTTTAGATTCCAAACTAATTTTTGATGTCCATTTTAGATGAGTTTCTTGCAAAAATACTATATTAGCCGAAAATCCTTTCAGCTCCTGTGATATCTGATACCTTTTATTAGGGCTATTTAATCCTCTCGTGTTATATGTAATTATTTTCAAAGGTGCCATACTACAACCAAGAGCTCCATAGATTTTGCAGTAAGAACAATATGAAAGACGAAGAGGAAAAAGGGGGGTTTCCCCTAACTCCAGGAATGTACCACTTAAACAATAAAGACCAAGACCCAAATGCAAACACATAACATTGAAACAACAAAAACCCTCCTTATCTGTCCCTCCCTCCTCCCTCCCTCTACATTGTAAACCAATGCCCAATAGGGCATCCAGCTGAGCAGGCCCTCCCTCGGAGGCTTTTATATGCCCACCTGATCCCCCGGACCTCATCCCTATTAGTTAAGAGTGGTTCCAGAGGTACTATAGGGCATAGCCACTGCATGTCAGTTCTTCCCAGGTGCTTCTCCTACATACTTGCCTCTTACTCCATAAACTTAAACAGTTCTTCTACTTCCTTATTTTCATATTTAATATATTTCAAAACTCTATACTTTATTCCATTCTTGATCTTTCAATTTCTTCCAGGTCAGTGGCCTCTTTTCCCAGTTTTCCAACTTTATAAATGGTAGACCAAGTTTTACTGCAAAATTTGCGAACAAACAAGCCGGAAGCCCCCACCTATAAATGATGTTGTTCTCTTATAGATAATTGTTAGGGGTTTCAGTGACCTTCTGCAGGCTAATGTTTCTGGTGAAAGATCTGTGAAAATTAGTAGCTTATTTCCCATATATTCCATGGGTGTGGAGTTTCTTGTACTCTGATGCCGCGTACAGACGATTGGAATTTCCGACAACAAATGTTCGATGTGTAAATATGCAAATATCCATTTAAGTAATTGTGCAGATAATTATGCAATTGAACAGAATTTTATTAAATTAACCTTCAAATAGGTATACAGTTGTTATACGGAAAGATATGCAGATAAAAATGCAAATAAAAATAGAAATAAAAAGTGCAGATTATAAGCGGGTATGTTATAAGACACACAGAGTCCCGTTCTTTGTGTCTTATAACCCAGAGTGAGGCAGGGGACCTGAGAAGAAGAGAATTGGGTCTGCTCTGTGCAAAGCCATTGCACAGACCAGGTAGGTATAACATGTTTGTTATTTTTAAATAAAAAAATGGTAGCCTTTAGTATTACTTTAATCAGTGGCGGCCCGTCCATTAGGGGCGTACGGGTGCCGCACCCCTATCCATGCATCCAGCCCCCTGATCTACATACAGGGTGCTGGATGCATGGATTCCTATGGTGGGGTGTTTTTTTTTAATCATATGATTAGAGGCTCTAATAGGCGCAGTGCTCTGTGTGACAATAGCGAATTAATAGATCATAAAATAATATGCAGCGCTCAAACATATAATCAAAAAAATGATACAAAACCGAGTGACCAGAACTGAAACATGAAAGAAAGGGTTGATTGATCCCTACAGTGATAATATCACCTACGTGAAAATATACAGTCCTGTAAATTGATACAGAACACAAAGTTATATAACCGTATAATAACTCATGTTAAAACAAATTCATGTGATAGAAAGAAAGTCCATAAAAAATTCTTCATATAAATGTGCACAACTTGACTGCACCAACCACCACCGACTGTGCAGAGGCTTACTGGAATGTATGAATTTAAAGGGGTATACACCACTTAAGTCATAAAGGCTTGTGGTGTTAAACATCATGTGGGCAGAGATATGGCATCTACGATGACTATCCTGGATCAAAACCGAACACTCCTCATCAACAGATTTCCAGTATGGTGTACAGAAGTATGTTCCATTGATGGAAAGAGGACCACAGCGAATCACAGCATTCATACGGTGTACCAAAAATTGAAAAGGAAGGTCCACACAGGGCCGTTTGAAGAAATTTTGGGGCCCCAAGCAAAATGGACATGGAGGCCCCCAACCCCCCCACATGCACGCATGCACGCAAAGCCTAGAGGAAATGGGATGGTAAAGAAGGAAGAAAATAGAAAGAAAGCTATGGTAATTGTTTTTATTATGGTCAGCAATCTACCATATTTTTATTACTAAATGGGTCTTGGTGACTGCCTCCCCCCCTTACTACTCCCCCCGTTTTCTTTTTAACCCCCCTCCCTACCGCATACCACATGGCAGGAGATTCAGTTTTCTGTTACCGGTCGGCCGGACTGAAAGGAAGTGAGCACTCAGTGTGTGCACTTCCTGTCAGTCTGGCCGGGAACAGGAAACTGAATCTCCTGAGTCCTGTACCATGCAGACTGCAGGAGGAAGGAAGAGGAGCTCGGCCACACTGCAGGCTGCAGCTTATAGCAAGAGGGAGGCCGGCGGCGCGGCTGGGGCCCAAGCCAGCTCAGAGCCCCAAGCAATTGCTTGTTACACCTGTCCTGTCACGACGGGCCTGGGTCCACAGTGTGATATCGTTGATAAAAGGTTTTATTTAAAAAAGAGTAAAAAAGTTAAAACATTCACACTTCATCGGTAGATAAATGCATATACAAGAACGATAGGAAATGGCACATTGATGTTGCCAGGATGCGTTTCGTCTACACAGACGCCATCTGGGGTATGAGTCTGCCCAAAACACTGCGAAATATAAAGAAAATGTGACCCCAAACTAAATTACGCACCTACCAGATGTTAACCCATATTAATTGCATCACTTCCGGTATGTAAATAATATTGACAAGTGCGATTCAAACCTCGTTCAGGAATTTGGAAAGAACTATTTCAAGATGGGTAAAAATAAACCTAGTTGGAACTGCTGACAGCCACTGATCAAACTGCCCCAATGGCTCACTTATCTATCAAACAAACGAGCCAGAAGCGATAGCCTGAACACCGCCTTGCTCTGAGGCAGCGGATGTCTCAGTGGAATGCACATGGTCACTAGATAGGCAGGGCCGACGTACATGGACCAGACCTCGCTGTGAACCAAAGAGCGTCTGAAGTCATTCCTCCATCTCTAACACAGGAAATCAAAGTGGGCCAAGTCTCGCTATGGATCCCTTGCCGGACACACACGCAACCAATGGACAGAAGCTGTGTGATCAACAGAAATCATCTCAGTGCACCATAATAATTAGAAGCGGATCACAATTGAAAATATACTTAGATTCAAACTAAATAAATATAAATTAGTAGTACCAATACCACATGTCAAAAGGTAGTATGCCAAATTGGGGCCACATACGTCATCTCAAAAATAATGACATATATGTTAAATAAAATTAATCATGAAAATTTACATAAGTAATCTCTAATGACATGTTTGTAGATAAAATGAATAATAAAAAAACTCTTAAAAATACCAAAGAAGAAGAACCACCAATAAAAGAGTTGATGTCCCACTCTACATTAATTCCCAACTGGGAGTGGGACTGCAACTCATAGATCCAGAAAGTTTTTAATCAAGAGACTCCTATAGTGATAGCCCCCCCCCATTGGGAGATGTATTTGTCAATGACCAAAAGCTGTGTACCACTAGGATTCCTATTGTGAAACTGACAATAATGCCTAGGCACAGTATGTTTGGTGCTCCCATTTATTATCTCAGTGATATGTTTATTAACTCTTGTGGAGAACAAACGTATTGTACGACCAACGTACTCTTTCCCACAGGGACAACGTTTTTCATAGCACATGTACAGAAATGCTTGATCTGGTATACACTTTTAGTAATAGTGGAGGTGAATTTTTTAGAAACACGTCTCCCGTGTGTATGAACTGACAAACCCTGCATTTCTTACATAGATAGTATCCTAATAGATTGTGAAAAAATTATGTTCAAACTGGTGGGTTGATGATATTAGGAGCAATCTTGCTCCGTAAAGAGGGAGCACCCCTATAAATCACCTTCGCCTGTTCAGGTAATAAAGTGCCCAAAATCCAAAAATTTCGCAAAACATTCCAGTGCCGATCAGTAATTGATTTCATTTGTTTATGTTGCACTGAGAATACTGTTAAGAATGACCACAAGGATTCTCCAGTTTCATGGTGAGGTTTATCAATCAGCAATGATGCTCGGTCTACTTGTGAGACATTATATAATTCAGAATCCACTTGCTTCTGGTCATAGCCCCTATTCAGAAACCTCTGTCGCAAGACAAGAGCTTGGTCAGAAAATGTATCAACATCTGCACAGTTTCTGCGTAAACGCAGAAACTGACTCCTAGGGACTGAACAAAGCCATGATCTCTGGTGACAGCTGTCAATGGGGACAAAACCATTGCGATCAGTAGGTTTTAATTAAGTACTAAACTTAAACGTGCACACAGTTCAATTTCTAAATCTAAGAAATTAATTTTGTTGTTACTAAATTCATAGGACAGAAGAATCCCACAATCCTGTTTATTAAGTGACGAAAAAAATTTAGCAAGCAATTCAGGAGTGCCATCCCATAGGAAGAGGATGTCATCAATGTACCTGGGCCACAAGATGAGCTGTGGTCTCTCAGGGGTATAGACGATGTTCTCCTCCCACTTGGCCATAAAAAGATTGGCGAGACTCGGGGCAAACTTGGCCCCCATTGCAACGCCCTTTTGCTGTAAATAAAAATGATTGTCAAACCAAAAGTAATTATGTTGAGTTTCAAACTCAAGAAGTTCAATGACATAATCACCTTGCACCTCGGTAAGAGTATGGTCCTTACGTAGAAAATGTTGGACTGCTTCCACTTCCATTTTAAGGGGTATACACGTGTATAGGGAGGCCACATCGGCTGTAGCCAAAGATTAGTCACCCTGCACACTGACTTCTTCCAATAGTCGTATAGTATCCCTCGTACCCTTAAGATACAAAGGGGTTTGACAAACTAGAGGTTGAAGAAAAAAGTCGATGTATCGACCAATTCGTGAGGTGATAGAGTCGATACCACTAATCTGGATAAATAGTACATTATAGGGAATCTGGGCGCCAAAGGTATCAAAAAAGATTCTTTTTTTATTTAAGATTTGTAAGTTGAAGCCTTTAGTGACAAGAATTGTCAGGTCTTTCTTAAATTGTAATGTAGGGTTGTTTGGTAATTCCTATAGGTGTCAGAGTCAAAATCCTAAGCATCTCGCTTACATAATCAATCTTATCAAGTACCACGATACCTCCGCCTTTGTCAGCTGGACAGATTACAAGATCCTTCCTCTCACAAAGAGATCTAAGTCCAACTTTCAACGAATTATCATGAATTTGCTTAGGTGGTAATATAGTAAGGTCTTGTAAAAAAAAAATCCTTAAACATATTAATGGCAGGGGCCAACTGAGTCGGGGAATTGAAAAGGGAAGGATTTGACATTCCAGAGTGGACTGTTCTGGATGTAGCCGCTCTAGACGAATCTCTATAGGGATTAAAGATAAGATAATGTTCAATATTTATCTTTCTAATATATTTGTGTATGTCGATAAAAGTATTGAATTTATCAAGCTTTCTTGGTGAAGCAAATTTAAGACCTTTATCCAAGATAAATTGTACCTCTCTACTCAATTCCTTGTTGCTAAGGTTGAACAAACCTAAACAGGTTATGTTCTCCTTCTTTTTCCTCCTCCCTCCTCTGGAACCTCTCTTAGGTCTGGACCCCTTTTTCGCTCTTGGGGGTCCTCGTGAAAAACCTGAGAGTTGGGATTCAGTTGGTTACAACCATAAGGGAACTGGTCATAGTCATCATTCATATAAGAATGCCTACCCTCATTGTATGGATCGTGGAGTGGGGAAAATCTATTGTAAGTAGTTACTGGGAGGTGATGGTAGGAATTAGAACGGGTAGCTGAGTAGTCATAATACCGTGCCGGAGAACCCCTCTGGTATTGTATCTCTTGTTCAGGATGGTAATTCCTAGAGTTT
Organism: Aquarana catesbeiana; assembly: GCF_042186555.1. Classification (NCBI taxonomy): domain Eukaryota; kingdom Metazoa; phylum Chordata; class Amphibia; order Anura; family Ranidae; genus Aquarana; species Aquarana catesbeiana. The sequence goes on from NC_133326.1 coordinate 452,179,778, forward strand.
GAATGATTACCTCTATAATGACCTCTACCACCCCATCTATTAGAATTTTGACCTCTCCCCTTCTTTGTATAATTGGGAGTTAGGACGCTTTGTCCCTTCTAGTGAGAGGGGTTATCACCAAATTGCTGCCCTTTAACCCCACTTGCACTAGAGGGTCTAGTATAGCCATTGGCCTGTTGATCAGCAACAATCCTCCTATTAGTATGACCTGATGGATTAGCAACAACCTCAGGGGGTGGAACGGATCCAGAAGGTTTTTGCCAGCCAAAAACAGCTCCAGATTTATAGTCACCTATATCTCTGGAGTATTTTTTGTGTTTTTTAATTCTTTGATCCCTATCCTCTTTAATAAGATGGGCTTGGAGGTTAGATAAAAGGGAGTTATACTCTATAGAGTTTTTATACAACAAAGTACTGTCCTTCATTTCCTTTATTTCCCTATCTAGGACGGAAAGACGATTTCTCTTTCTAGTGATGAGAAAATTCTGAAACTTGGTACCAGCCTCATTAAAGTATTTGAACTAAGACTCAAGATCCGTATCACACTGTTGGGGATGGATATCCCATCTGAGGCTTCTAGGCACCATGTGTTCAGATACATACTGCTTAAGACACCAGATCCCATTCTAAATGGAGTTCTTACACCATTACATTTTTTGAGTCTTATAAAAAGGCCTCCAATTTCAGTGTCACTACCTCTAGCAACAAACACATCCTCAGTGTTAACTGTACAGAATGCCATGTAGTCAAACACATCCATATTAAATTACCCATGACTAGGGATGAGCCGAACACCCCCCTGTTCGGTTCGCACCAGAACATGCGAACAGGAAAAAAGTTCGTTCGAACATGCGAACACCGTTAAAGTCTATGGGACACGAACATGAATAATCAAAAGTGCTAATTTTAAAGGCTTATATGAAAGTTATTGTCATAAAAAGTGTTTGGGGACCTGGGTCCTGCCCCAGGGGACATGGATCAATGCAAAAAAAAGTTTTAAAAACGGACGTTTTTTCAGGAGCAGTGATTTTAATAATGCTTAAAGTCAAACAATAAAAGTGTAATATCCCTTTAAATTTCGTAGCTGGGGGGTGTCTATAGTATGCCTGTAAAGGGGCGCATGTTTCCTGTGTTTAGAACAGTCTGACAGCAAAATGACATTTTGAAGGAAAAAACTCATTTAAAACTACTCGCGGCTATTGCATTGCCGACAATACACATAGAAGTTCATTGATAAAAACGGCATGGGAATTCCCCAAAGGGGAACCCCGAACCAAAATTTAAAAAAAAAAATGACGTGGGAGTCCTCCTAAATTCCATACCAGGCCCTTCAGGTCTGGTATGGATATTAAGGGGAACCCCGGCCAAAATTTAAAAAAAAAAATGACGTGGGGTTCCCCCTAAATTCCATACCAGACCCTTCAGGTCTGGTATGGATTTTAAGGGGAACCCCGCGCCAAAAAAAAACAGCGTGGGGTCCCCCCAAAAATCCATACCAGACCCTTACCCGAGCACACAACCTGGCAGGCCGCAGGAAAAGAGGGGGGGACGAGAGTGCGGCCCCCCCTCCCTCCTGAACCGTACCAGGCCACATGCCCTCAACATTGGGAGGGTGCTTTGGGGTAGCCCCCCAAAACACCTTGTCCCCATGTTGATGAGGACAAGGGCCTCATCCCCACAACCCTGGCCGGTGGTTGTGGGGGTCTGCGGGTGGGGGGCTTATCGGAATCTGGAAGCCCCCTTTAACAAGGTGACCCCCAGATCCCGGCCCCCCCCTGTGTGAAATGGTAAGGGGGTACATAAGTACCCCTACCATTTCACGAAAAAAGTGTCAAAAATGTTAAAAATGACAAGAGACAGTTTTTGACAATTCCTTTATTTAAATGCTTCTTCTTTCTTCTATCTTCCTTCATCTTCTGGTTCTTCTGGTTCTTCTGGCTCTTCTGGTTCTTCCTCCGGCGTTCTCGTCCAGCATCTCCTCCAGCATGGATTGCAGAGCGGCCCGGAGAAGAAAAGAAGAAAAGAAGAAGAAAAGAAGAGAAGAAAAGAAGAAGAGAAGAGCGGGAGCCTCCCCCCCATGCCATGGGTGCGGAGTGGCCCGAGGAGAAGAAGACAGAAGACGCCGCGGAGGAGATGCTGGACGAGAACGCCGGAGGAAGAACCAGAAGAGCCAGAAGAACCAGAAGAACCAGAAGATGAAGGAAGATAGAAGAAAGAAGAAGCATTTAAATAAAGGAATTGTCAAAAACTGTCTCTTGTCATTTTTAACATTTTTGACACTTTTTTCGTGAAATGGTAGGGGTACTTATGTACCCCCTTACCATTTCACACAGGGGGGGGCCGGGATCTGGGGGTCACCTTGTTAAAGGGGGCTTCCAGATTCCGATAAGCCCTCCGCCCGCAGACCCCCACAACCACCGGCCAGGGTTGTGGGGATGAGGCCCTTGTCCTCATCAACATGGGGACAAGGTGTTTTGGGGGGCTACCCCAAAGCACCCTCCCAATGTTGAGGGCATGTGGCCTGGTACGGTTCAGGAGGGAGGGGGGGCCGCACTCTCATCCCCCCCTCTTTTCCTGCGGCCTGCCAGGTTGCGTGCTCGGATAAGGGTCTGGTATGGATTTTTGGGGGGACCCCACGCCGTTTTTTTTTTTTTTTTTGGCGTGGGGTTCCCCTTAAAATCCATACCAGACCTGAAGGGTCTGGTATGGAATTTAGGGGGAACCCCACGTCATTTTTTTTTTTAAATTTTGGCCGGGGTTCCCCTTAATATCCATACCAGACCTGAAGGGCCTGGTATGGAATTTAGGGGGACTCCCACGTCATTTTTTTTTTTTAATTTTGGTTCGGGGTTCCCCTTTGGGGAATTCCCATGCCGTTTTTATCAATGAACTTCTATGTGTATTGTCGGCAATGCAATAGCCGCGAGTAGTTTTAAATGAGTTTTTTCCTTCAAAATGTCATTTTGCTGTCAGACTGTTCTAAACACAGGAAACATGCGCCCCTTTACAGGCACACTATAGACACCCCCCAGGTACGAAATTTAAAGGGATATTACACTTTTATTGATTGACTTTAAGCATTATTAAAATCACTGCTCCTGAAAAAACGGCCGTTTTTAAAACTTTTTTTTGCATTGATCCATGTCCCCTGGGGCAGGACCCAGGTCCCCAAACACTTTTTATGACAATAACTTGCATATTAGCCTTTAAAATTAGCACTTTTGATTTCTCCCATAGACTTTTAAAGGGTGTTCCGCGGCATTCGAATTTGCCGCGAACACCCCAAATTGTTCGCTGTTCGGTGAACTTGCGAACAGCCAATGTTCGAGTCGAACATGAGTTCGACTCGAACTCGAAGCTCATCCCTACCCATGACACACAAAGTGTTAAGGGAGCACTGCAGCAGTATAAAGTCTAAAGGAACTACTAGATAAAAAGTTTAAAATACCGCGCTGATGCTCAGATGTAATGTAAAGAGCAGCCAGCACAATAAAAGACAATTTGTATAAATGGATCATAAAATAATATGCAGCGCTCAAACATATAATCAAAAAAATGATGCAAAACTGAGTGACCAGAACTGAAACATAAAAGGAAGGGTTGATTGATCCCTACAGTGATAATATCACCTACGTGAAAATATACAGTGCTGTAAATTGATACAGTACAGAAGGTTATATAACCATATAATAACTCATGTGAAAACAATTTCATGTGACAGAACGAAATTCCATAAAGAATTATTCATATAAATGTACACAACTTGACTGAATGGCTTCACTGTGAGGGCCTTGTAGCCACTTAAGGCCCTGAAGACACATGGCCAAAATATGAGGCTGGGAGAAAGCAGGTTTAGCCTTAGACAGAAGGGGTTCTTTTGAGACTGTTGTTAAAAAACAAAAACAAACTTTAGGGCTTTGTTCACATCTAGGTGTCCCAGATTGCGGGCAGAATCGCTGCAATTCTGCCTGCGATCCCAAATCACGGTAAATCGCAGGACGCCCTTGTAATCCCCATCAATTCCGATGGCACCCCAATCGGGCGACAATCACGGTAAAATCACGCAAACAGAATTGTGGGATGCCTGCCGGGTGACAATTGGAATTGACAGGGATTTGAACGGTGTCCTGCGATTTGCCATGATTCGAGATCACAGGCAGAATCACTGAGATTCTGCATGCTATCCGGGGATGCCTAGATGTGAATGGAGCCTTAGATGTCGAATTTCACACTGACATTAAAAGCAGGTGTTTGAGGGGTGTTAAAATGCATATGCCTGTGCAAATTATACAATGGACAGCACACAGTGCTATTCGCATAATCAGAACATGAAGCGTTAGTATCGCTTCACTTTAAAATTGAAGCCTCATGTTGAGTCAGGAGGTGTTTCAAGCCTTTCAACACCTCCCATTCAAGTCTATGGTAACACATTGCAAATGCTCTGGCAGGCATTTGTGGCGTGGTTGTGAGGCATTAAGATTAGTTTATTTCCTGTAATTGAATAGGTGTTCATGGAGCGGTTTTAGCATGCTTAATGCTAATCAAATGCTTCAAACCTGCGAATAGGATGTTTGAGGAGCGTTTTCAAATTGCCATTAACGTTTGTAAAATGCCAGTCTAACACCCATACTAAAGCTCATTGACGCCAGTCTAACGCCCATACTAACTCTATAGGAGCAAGTGTCAAGTGTGACCAAGCCCTTAGAGAGTGAACATCCCACACACACTGATGTTGAACTGGATGGATCTGTCTTTTTTAAACCTTATCAACTATATAACTGTGAAAGAGCAGACAGGCTTCTATAATATAAGGGTATGACAGGGGTGTGTGATGTCCCTAAAACTTTTCAACCTTATAAATAATGGTTTTATTACAACTAATGATGAGATATTTGTTAATCTTACTACATTAGAGGATGTGGTCTTTGAAGACAATATTGTTTTTACTGTCCTATGCTTACTGCCATGTGCAGGAAAAAAAAGAAATGTGCACTGCTGGACAGGTGGGATTGAACATCAAAAAAAAAAAAAATTTAAAGTTGATCTTTGGTCAAATAGCTAAATACACAAGTCATATACAGTACATACACTACATATTATGGGAGCTGTTTACCTTCCAAAGTATTTATTTTTCTGTAAATACAGGACTGAAGCTCTTTCATAGCTCTTTCACAAAGTATAGCCTTGTCTCATAGGGCAGGAAACCTGCTTTTTTTTCTCTGTTGTAGTTGCTGCAAATTTCGTGAGTGATGTATGTTGGGATCCCCTGGTTGCTTTTTTACAATCAGAAGAAGGCTTGACCTCAGAATTGTCATTTAGCAGCATTTTTTTTTAAAGTGGTTCCAAATGCTGAAGGTTTGTTTTTTACCTTCATGAATTCTATGTGTATCGCCCACCTACTTAGGTGTGTGCTAAAGTGGTCAGTTAGGATTAGTGTCAGGTAAAATTGCCAGTGTTTTACCCTGTTGGTGTAAGCTGGTTGGTTAATGTGGTTGGGAGGTTTGTTAGAGTAGAGGAAGGTGTGGCCACCTACACTCTACACTGTAAGATTTCCATCACTTTCCCTGAAATGTTCTGGAAAGTGGGTGGGCTGAAGGAGAAGAGTGGCAGGTAGTTTTGGAGACCTCTCTGAATTAATCATTGTTTTTGCTTGGGCAGAGGCGGCACTGCTATAAAAGTGAAGGTCACACGCTTCTAGGGGGTTCCAGATTTGGAAGAGAAGAAGACAGTATGTAGGGGCTGGTGCAGCTTGGGCGCTCTCCCCTCTGGGGAGGGGAACGTGCCATGTGAGGAGGAGAGATGGAGGAGCTAACAGGAGGAAGTTGCTATTACTAACAGGAGGAAGACTGGGTGATCGACCCTCTATGGCAAACATGGACGATTGATCAGGAGTACAAGTGAGTGGAAATCCAGGGAAACAGTGCTTTCAAGAGACTTAAAGGTGTTAAATTGCGGGTCATGGAGGAGGAGGTACAGATCTTCAGCCTTAGAGAATCAATAACCCAAAAGAGTATTGGAGTGCGGGTCAGTAAAGAAGTCTGTGCAGGGAGATGGGCCTTAGAGAATTAATACCCCGGAAAAATCCAATCAGTCAGCCAAAAGAACTTTATTCAGAGTATCGTCCTTTGGGTACACTTGGAAGTGCTATACAGTTGGGAAGTAGCAACAAACAGGAGGAAGGAAAGCTGCAAAGTGTAACTGGAAGCAAGTGCAGGTTAAGAGTTATTCAGAGTGGCTCTATTTGATCTGGACTATGTATTCTCAGGACTTGCTTCACTTAATGCCGAATCTGTAATGCTGCGTACATACGATCGGACTTTCTGGTATACTTGGTCCGGCACACTTTCCGACGGACTTTGTCCGCCAGGTGCGCCGGACTTTAAAACGGACGGACTTGCCCACACACGACCGGACTTTCCGGCGGGCTAAATCCACCCGTCTTTCCGACGGACTTTCGCTGGAGTTACGGCGGACTTTCAGAATGAACGGACTTGCCCACACATGGATAAGTCCGTTCATTTTGAACGTGACTCAGGTACGACGGGACTAGAAAAGGAAGTCAATTTTGCCGCTTTTATCGGCGAGATTGACACCTTGCGAGCCCCGTTGTGGGTCATACCAGGCCCTTAGGTCTGGTATGGGTTATAAAGGGAAGCCCCTACGCCGAAAAAACGGCATGGGGTCCCCCCTAAAATCCATGGTTGTCGGGGTCTGAGGGCGGGGGGCTTATCGGAAACCGGGAGCCCCCTATAATAAGAGGGCCCCCAGATCCCGGCCCCCCACCCTATGTGAATGAGTATGGGGTACATGGTACCCCTACCCATTCACCTAGGGAAATAGCATCAATAATAAAACACACTACACAAGTTTTTAAAATAATTTATTAAACAGCTCCGTGGGGGTCTTCCTCCGGCTTCAGGGGTCTTCTTCTGGCTTTGGGGGTCTTCTTCCGGCTTCGGGGGTCCCTCCGGTTCCTCTTCCCCCGGCGTCCGGTTGGTTCTCCTCCGCTCCCTCCAGCCTCTTCTCCCGGTGTTCCAGTTCTTCGGCTGGCTCCTCCGCTGTCTTCAGGCCGCTCTTTTGCCAGTGGAGGTCCGGACTTCTGGGCTTCTTCTTGTCTTCATTCCCTCTTCTCTTCTCCAGATGTTGACACAACGCTCTCTTCGGCTGGACTGCTCTCTGAGCGCTCTGTTGTGACTTATATAGGCGGAGACCCCGCCCCTTATGATGTCACAGTCCCTGGGCATGCTGGGACTGTGACGTTTTAGGGGGCGTGGTCACCGGGTGATGTTGACCACGCCCCCTAAAACGTCACAGTCCCAGCATGCCCAGGGACTGTGACATCATAAGGGGGCGGGGTCTCCACCTATATAAGTCACAACGGAGCGCTCAGAGAGCAGTCCAGCCGGAGAGATCGTCGTGTCAACATCTGGAGAAGAGAAGAGGGAAGAAGACAAGAAGCCTAGAAGCCCAGAAGTCAAAAGAGCGGCCTGAAGACAGCGGAGGAGCCGGCCGAAGAACTGGAACACCGGGAGAAGAGGCCGGAGGGAGCGGAGAAGAACCAACTGGACTCCGGGAGAAGAGGAACCGGAGGGACCCCCGAAGCCAGAAGAAGACCCCCGAAGCCGGAGGAAGACCCCCACGGAGCTGTTTAATAAATTATTTTAAAAACTTGTGTAGTGTGTTTTATTATTGACGCTTTTTCCCTAGGTGAATGGGTAGGGGTACCATGTACCCCATACTCATTCACATAGGGTGGGGGGCCGGGATCTGGGGGCCCTCTTATTATAGGGGGCTCCCGCATTCCGATAAGCCAGGGTTGTCGGGAAGAGGCCCTTGTCCTCATCAACATGGGGACAAGGTGCTTTGTGGTGGGGGGGCCCGCAGGGTGCCCCCCCTCCCCCAAAGCACCCCCCATGTTGAGGGCATGCGGCCTGGTATGGTTCAGGAGGGGGGGCACTCGCTCGTCCCCACCCCCTTTCCTGACCGGCCGGGCTGCGTGCTCGGATCGGGGTCTGGTATGGATTTTAGGGGGGACCCCACGCCATTTTTTCGGTGTAGGGGCTTCCCTTTATAACCCATACCAGACCTAAGGGCCTGGTATGCCCCGCGCTTGCCGCAATAGGAAAATTTGTTTTTCCTATTGCAGCGAGCGCGAAATGCAATACCCTGCCTTTGCATCGTATCTGGTCCGTCTGACCAGCATACAGACGAGTGGGCTTTCCGTCGAACCAGCACACAGACGAGCGGACTTTCCGCCAGAAACTGAGGCCGATGGAAAGATTGAAAACACGTTTCAAATCTAGGTCCGGCGGGCTTTTGGGAAAAAGTCCGCCGGAAAAGTCCGCCGGAGCCTACACACGGTTGGATTGTCCGGCGGACTCTGGTCCGCCGGATCAAGTATGCCGGAAAGTCCGCTTGTGTGTACGCGGCATAAGAGTTATTCAGAGTGACTCTGTATCACAGTACTGCAATAAGTGCCAGAAAAGAATAAAGTTCAATGTTTAATTGTTCTGGACTGTCTGCTGTGTCAATCTGTGCAGGGAAGGGGGTAACGGAACCACACTAACAAAAAGGAATGAACTACCAGCAGCTCCCAAGGAAGTAGTGCACTACATATGCATGAAAATAAAAAACTTCAATATTCAGCTCCCCCTCAGCCCCCCTAAATACATACCTGAGCTGATCTCGATCCAGTGATGTGCAAGGGAGCTGCTGCTTTCCATGCTCTCTGCCTCCTCAGACAGTTGTCAATCACAGCCAGTGAGGAGGGACTGGTAGGCAGGGCAGAGCCCCGTTCTGTGTGTCTTATAACCCAGAGTGGGGCAGGGAACCTGAGAAGAAGAGGATTGGGTCTGCAAACTTTTGCACAGACCAGGTAAGTATAATATGTTTGTTATTTTTAAATATAAAAATGGTAGCCTTTAGTATTACTTTAATCAGTGGTGGCCCGTCCATTAGGGGCACACAGGCACCGCTCCCCCTACCCATGCGTCCAGCCCCCTGATCTACATACAGGGTGCAGAATGCATGGATTCCTATGGCGGGGTGTGTTTTTTTGAAGCACACGATTAGAGCCAGAGGCTCTAATAGGCTTTAAAAAAGGGTGGGCTCGGGGCGCAGTGCTCTGTGTGACAATAGGGAATTAATATTCGCTATCGCCATAATGTTCCTCCTCCCGGTCAATTGGGAAGAGACCCGTCACCCAATTGGCTGAAAGGACAGGCGATCCTATTGGACGTCTTGGAGAAGGACACAGGAGCCGCTGCCCACAACCCGCTTACTGCCCGCCACCCGTAGGAGCCCGCCACCCAGATTGGGTCAGTGCTGGAGGGAGGTGCCACGGACTGACCAACAAACTATGGGGGTTGTTGTTTGCTCCCTCCCCAAAAAAAACACCAGCTGCCACTGACTTTTAACAGCTTCCGGACCAGCCGCCGCAGTTGTACTGCCTCAGGTTGGCTCCCCTGCGTGAGTCGTCGTAGCTGTACATCAGCTCTTTAAGATGCTTTAGCAGGCCTCCAGAGCCGATGCTTGTGCCTGGCGGGTGCGATGACTGTTGGGCACTGTGATCGCTCGTGACAGAGCGAGAACCAGGATCTGTGTGAGTAAACAGGAGGGGTAGAGACAGATTGTGTGCTCCTACTAAGTAGAAACACTGATCGATCTCCTAACCTACTTAGTCCCATCCCCCTACAGTTAGAACAGACCTAGGGAACACAGTTAACCCCTTGATTGCCCCCTAGTGTTAACCCCTTCCCTGCCAATGACATTTATACAGTAATCAGTGGCTATTTTTAGCTCTGATCGCTGCAAAAATGTCACTGGTCCCAAAAAATGTCAAAAGTGTCATATCTGTCTGCCGCAATGTTGCAGTCAAGATAAAAATCACTGATCACCTCCATTACTAGTAAAAAAATAATAAAAATGCCATAAATCTATTCCCTATTTTGAAGATGTTATAATTTTTTAGCTATAAACTTACTTGAGGTTTACGTGCTATGTTCTAGGTTTGTGAATTTTGGTGACCATCCAACAAATCTAAATATTGCTTGGTTCAGTCATCACCAGTGGCGGCTGGTGTTTTTTTTAGGGGGGCGGCAAACAACCACCCATCCCCCCTGAGCGGCACCCACCCCCGGCTGTTTTCTGGTCAGTACGGGACATACCGCATCATGATTGGTGGCAGGCAGCGTGGTGCAACGGCTGGGCTCTGAGTCCTCTCCTCCATGGCGGCTGCCAGCATCTCTCCTCCTAGGCGCCCAATAGGATATTCTGTCCTTTCAGCCAAACAGGTGACCAGTGTCAAAACTCGCTTCCTGATTGGCGAATATTGATTCGCTGTTGCAACACACCTGGGTGGGCTTGGAGCGCACTTGCTGTGACCCGAGCCCATCCTATATTGAAGCCCCGATTAGAGCCTCTGGCTCTAATCGGGGCTTCAAAAAAACAGCCCCTCCGCATTCAAATCCATGCGTCGGTGTCCGGCAAGGGTCCGGACCCATGAATGGGGGAGGCGGTGGACAGGGGGGGTGGTGCCCGTGCACCCTTAATGGATGGGCCACCCCTGCTCATCACTAGTAACCAGTAGGTCTCCAATGAAATAGATGATGGCCCAATGAACTCATTAGCCAGAGAGGTTAGATGCACAAGAGCCTAACTTTTCATTCTTGCACCATCTCCTGGGGCAGAGATTGTGCTGAAGAGCTAAATAACCAACAATCCGTATATATCACATTAAGAAACCTCATAAGGAACAAAGTACCACCCACTAGAAAATAAAGCATAGCTGAAGCTCTCTAGCCCTAGAAACCTGTCTGCAGTATCATTTAGGGTTAGGGGCACCCTTTACTTTGTATTTCAATTCCAATAAAGGATGATTTAAAACTGAAAACAATCTATAAATTATACACTGATGGATGAGCAACAGTGTATAGTTTACAGCTATAATTCTGGTCAAATGTACAGCATTAAATCTCAAACCCAGTAAATCAATTTAGAAATATTTTAAAACTCTGAGACATAATAAAGAATCATATCAGGCAATGTTTTTTTTTTTGTTTGTTTTTTTTGTGAAGTTTAAAACAATTGTCCGTTTAGCTGCTAAATTGAAAATTGCTTTTTGTTTCCCCAGTTATAAAAAAAGTGAAAAAAGAAACTTGAGAAAAAATGCATATATGGCATAGTTATATTTACAGTTTGGTGGAAGCATTCATACTGTGAAAAAAAAAAAATCATGTTTGCTCTGTTTTGTATCTCTGATGATTAGGATAATCAGAAACTTTATTTTATTTAAATTACCCATCGGTGTTCGACATCACATAAGTGATTTTTTATAGTCATGTTTGAAAACTAAAGAAAATGTTGACTGTACAGACTATGCCAGTTAACTGTGACTGGCAGCGCAGGTTATTAACCCCCTGCCTCTATGCAGCCTGCTAGAAAGCTGAGATTTTTGATTACCAGTCACCTGAGGTCACATCATTTTTTATGGATGGATGGAAAAGTGGAACAGACAGCACAGCCTTTCAAAGTCACACATTAACTTTATTTTGGCTTTCCTTTGCTATAGTGGTGCCAAGAATACACAGGTGTCTTTGACAGCTGCATTGGGTTGCTGATTTTATTTCTCCACCCACAGATGCTGACATTTGAACATCACTCTTGAGGATTTGCGTTTGGCCTTAGAACTAGCTATCATAAGGTCTAATTGGATAGAATAGGGTCATATATAATATACCATTGACATAACTAGTAAATAATATTTTAAAGATTGAAATGTGCAGCATCCTTTTTTTTCACAAATATATACACAAAATGTAATATAGGAATGATATATAGTAAGAGCAGTTGAAACTATGTTATAAACAGGCTTTATTCTGATCTGCATGTTGTGCTGTTAGCACCCCTACATAAAAAGAACTTGACATTTTTTTTTTTATATTTTATTCTAATTAATTCATTTCTGTAATATATAAATTGTTTGTCAAAAATGACTATTTGCAGAAACTCCCCCAGAAAAAGTCATGTTGAGTGTCAAACTTTTGGTGCCCCTTTTAAAACAATTCTACATAGTGTGCATCTGCTCTAAATCAGTCTTCCTTCCAGCTCTCGCTTCCCCTAACAAGGTCACCTCCCTATTATAAGACAGGGGAGGAGAGGGGTCTGAAGAGCATAGTTTATATTACTTAACCCATCAAACAGTTAAAATTCAAGGCATTCTGTGAATGATAACTGTCACAGGTACTTGTGCTCTCAACCAAACTTCCAAGCCATTAAATGGCTGGTGTGATAATAGATCACATATGCAGCACCATGGCAACTGCAGATCAAACAGAGGCTAAGATGGCAGCTTCCATACTGTAAAGGATGGGAGGGTTTAGGTTTGATTTAAACGCATATTTATAAGATAGTGAATGTGACGATCTCTAAATATTGACTGCAGATGAATGTTCTTGGTGCATGGGTTATATATTATAGTGATTTGTTCACTTGTGGTGAATGTTTTTTTTATATCAGCTGCAGCTGGGTGCAAGTATGGACTTACTCCAAAAAATAGGGTTTGCAGACTCTTTTTTACAAGAAAGTTTCCCCATAGAATTACCTATGGTACGATACAATTCCTTCTCTGAGCCAGCCGCTCATCTGTAGGCTAGTTTCCAGCTCCTATCAGTTACTCGGCTGTTAATGATATCCTGCTCGTCAGTCCTGCCTAGGGATGAGCTTCGTGTTCGAGTCGAACCAATGTTCGACTCGAACATCGTCTGTTCGCCCGTTCGCCGAATTGCGAACGATATGGGCCGTTCGCGCTAAATTCGTGTGGCGCGTCACGGCCCATAATTCACTGCGGCATCGCAGTGCATTGCTGGCTGATGATTGGCCAAGCATGCACTATGACCCGCATGCTTGGCCAATCACAGCGCCGTCAGTAGAGAGAGCTTTGGCCAATTATGGCTCAGGGGATTTAGTACACACCCCACACTATATAAGGCCGCCTGCACGGCGGCCCTGTGTAGTGTGTGTTCCGGTGTGCTGAGAGATAGAGAGAGAGAGAGACAGTGTCATTTGATTTGAGTTAGATAGATTAGGCAGAACAGTCAGTCAGTTAGCTGCACTTACAGTGTATTGTGTATATATATGCATCCCAGGTGTTGCATATATATATATATATACACTGTATTCAGTTTAGCTAGATCCGTTCCTGTTATCTTCTATCTAGACTATTTACATTTAATGCAGTGCGTCCTGCTCACAGTGTTCAGCTAGATCCGTTCCTGCTATTTACATTTAGTGTAGTGCGTCCTGCTCACAGTGTTCAGCTAGATCCGTTCCTGTTATCTTCTAGACTATTTACATTTAGTGCAGTGCGTCCTGCTCACAGTGTTCAGCTAGATCCGTTCCTGCAATTTACATTTAGTGCAGTGCGTCCTGCTCACAGTGTTCAGCTAGATCCGTTCCTGCTATTTACATTTAGTGCAGTGCGTCCTGCTCACAGTGTTCAGCTAGATCCGTTCCTGCTATTTACATTTAGTGCAGTGCGTCCTGCTCACAGTGTTCAGCTAGATCCGTTCCTGTTATTTACATTTAGTGCAGTGCGTCCTGCTCACAGTGTTCAGCTAGATCCGTTCCTGCTATTTACATTTAGTGCAGTGCGTCCTGCTCACAGTGTTCAGCTAGATCCGTTCCTGCTATTTACATTTAGTGCAGTGCGTCCTGCTCACAGTGTTCAGCTAGATCCGTTCCTGCTATTTACATTTAGTGCAGTGCGTCCTGCTCACAGTGTTCAGCTAGATCCGTTCCTGTTATCTTCTAGACTATTTACATTTAGTGCAGTGCGTCCTGCTCACAGTGTTCAGCTAGATCCGTTCCTGTTATTTACATTTAGTGCAGTGCGTCCTGCTCACAGTGTTCAGCTAGATCCGTTCCTGCTATTTACATTTAGTGCAGTGCGTCCTGCTCACAGTGTTCAGCTAGAGCCGTTCCTGCTATTTACATTTAGTGCAGTGCGTCCTGCTCACAGTGTTCAGCTAGATCCGTTCCTGTTATCTTCTAGACTATTTACATTTAGTGCAGTGCGTCCTGCTCACAGTGTTCAGCTAGATCCGTTCCTGTTATTTACATTTAGTGCAGTGCGTCCTGCTCACAGTGTTCAGCTAGATCCGTTCCTGCTATTTACATTTAGTGCAGTGCGTCCTGCTCACAGTGTTCAGCTAGAGCCGTTCCTGCTATTTACATTTAGTGCAGTGCGTCCTGCTCACAGTGTTCAGCTAGATCCGTTCCTGTTATCTTCTAGACTATTTACATTTAGTGCAGTGCGTCCTGCTCACAGTGTTCAGCTAGATCCGTTCCTGTTATCTTCTAGACTATTTACATTTAGTGCAGTGCGTCCTGCTCACAGTGTTCAGCTAGATCCGTTCCTGTTATCTTCTAGACTATTTACATTTAGTGCAGTGCGTCCTGCTCACAGTGTTCAGCTAGATCCGTTCCTGTTATCTTCCTACTGACAGGCAGGCTTGTCTGGTTACAGTATATAAAGCTACCTGAAGAAAATTACAGGTGTTCTATTTGATCCTATTAGTACCACGGTCAGGCAGCTAGACTATTTACATTTAGTACAGTGCGTCCTGCTCACATTGTTCAGCTAGATCCGTTCCTGTTATCTTCCTACTGACAGGCAGGCTTGTCTGGTTACAGTATATAAAGCTACCTGAAGAAAATTACAGGTGTTCTATTTGATCCTATTAGTACCACGGTCAGGCAGCTAGACTATTTACATTTAGTACAGTGCGTCCTGCTCACAGTGTACAGCTAGATCCGTTCCTGTTATCTTCCTACTGACAGGCAGGCTTGTCTGGTTACAGTATATAAAGCTACCTGAAGAAAATTACAGGTGTTCTATTTGATCCTATTAGTACCACGGTCAGGCAGCTAGACTATTTACATTTAGTACAGTGCGTCCTGCTCACAGTGTACAGCTAGATCCGTTCCTGTTATCTTCCTACTGACAGGCAGGCTTGTCTGGTTACAGTATATAAAGCTACCTGAAGAAAATTACTGGTGTTCTATTTGATCCTATTAGTACCACGGTCAGGCAGCTAGACTATTTACATTTAGTACAGTGCATCCTGCTCACAGTGTTCAGCTAGATCCGTTCCTGTTATCTTCCTACTGACAGGCAGGCTTGTCTGGTTACAGTATATAAAGCTACCTGAAGAAAATTACAGGTGTTCTATCCCAGCTTAGTGCAGCTACAGGCCATTAGTATGTCTGGAAGGCCAAGAAGGAGAGGCAGACAGTCACAAGCCAATAAGAGAGGGCAAGCAGGCTCTGTGTCTAGTGCTGGTCGTGGAGACGGTGCATCCTCATCAGCACGTGGCCATGGGACACGCTTGGCCTTTTTTTCGGCAGCTGGCCGTGTTGAGCCGCAACATGCGGAAGACTTGGTCGAGTGGATGACCAAGCCGTCCTCATCCTCCTCATCCTCTCTCACCCATGCCCAGGGTGCTTTGTCTGGCAAAGCAGCGGGATCTTCCCTCAGCTCAATGTCATCAGTGACTCCTTCCCTAGCTCCACCATGTCCTCATGAGGATTCCCTCGAACTGTTTGACCACAGTGTTGGGTACATGCTCCAGGAGGATGCCCAGCGTTTGGAAGGCTCTGATGACGATACTGAGCTCAATGAAGGCAGTAACATGAGCACGGACAGAGGGGGTGCCCAAGAAGGACAGCAATCTGGCAGTCATGCTCCCCCTGCTGCAGCATACTGCCAGGTTTGCTCCAGTGATGAGGAGGGAGGGGATGATGAGGTCACTGACTCAACGTGGGTGCCTGATAGGAGAGAGGAGGAGGAGGAGGAGGAGGCGGCGGCACATCACCAACGAGGCAGGATGCCCTCCAGGGGCCAGCCTAAGGGCAGCACATTGACTGCATCACACCCCAAAGCTCCACATGTGCAGGGCGCTGCAGTCTCTGCGCGTTATTCAAAAAGTTCTTTGGTGTGGGCCTTTTTTGAGATGAGTGCATCAGATCGCACCGCTGCTATTTGCAACATATGTCTCAAGCGTATCTCGCGTGGCCAAAACATCTCCCGCTTGGGTACCACATGCTTGACCAGACATATGTTGACCTGCCATGCAGTTCGTTGGCAAGCGTATCTAAAAGACCCACACCAAAGAACAAAGAGGATCTCTCCTTGCTCCTCATCAGCTGAGATTTCCAACCCCACTAG
Source organism: Aquarana catesbeiana (assembly GCF_042186555.1). Taxonomy (NCBI): domain Eukaryota; kingdom Metazoa; phylum Chordata; class Amphibia; order Anura; family Ranidae; genus Aquarana; species Aquarana catesbeiana. The sequence goes on from NC_133326.1 coordinate 452,196,003, forward strand.
ACCTTCAGTCCTCTCTGAGACCTGCAGTGAGAGGAATGAAGGTGTAGAATTAGGTGTGTCACAGCCAAGTACTTGTGGGCAATCTGCTTTTGGTACACCGACGTCAGATTGTACCAGGCAAATTTCCCTGCCCCAGCTGCTGCACCGCCGAAAGAAGTTTGCTCCCAGCCATCCACATGCCCAGCGGTTGAATGCTAGCTTGGCAAAATTGCTAGCACTTCAACTGCTGCCTTTTCAGTTGGTAGACTCTGCCCCCTTCCGTGAGTTTGTGGAATGTGCGGTTCCTCAGTGGCAGGTACCCAAACGCCACTTTTTCTCACGGAAGGCGATTCCGGCTCTCTACCGGCATGTGGAAGGCAATGTCCATGCCTCGCTGGACAGGGCGGTCAGCGGTAAGGTGCATATTACCGCTGACTCATGGTCCAGCAGGCATGGACAGGGACGTTACCTAAGTTTCACGGCGCATTGGGTGACTCTGCTGGCAGCTGGGAAGGATGCAGGACAAGGTGCAGTAGTGTTGGAGGTTGTTCCGCCACCACGCCTCCAAAATGCTGATTGTGACACACCTCTCTCCTCCACCCCCTCCTCTTCTTCTTCCTCCATGGCCTCTTCCTCGGAACCAGCGGTGCTCCGTAGGCGTTCAAGGGGCTACGTAAGTACGCAGGCCAAAAGATGCCATGCGGTGCTTGAGCTGGCGTGCTTGGGGGACAGGAGCCACACTGGGGCAGAGGTTCTGTCAGCTCTGCAGGGGCAGGTTCAGAGGTGGTTGACGCCACGCCAACTTAAGGCAGGAATGGTGGTTTGCGACAATGGCACCAACCTCCTCTCTGCCCTCCGACAGGGACAAATGACCCATGTGCCCTGTGTGGCTCACGTCCTTAACTTGGTGGTGCAGCGGTTCTTGGGCAGGTACCCGGGCTTACAGGATGTCCTGAGGCAGGCCAGGAAAGTCTGTGTGCATTTCCGCCGGTCATATAATGCCAGTGCTCGGCTGACGGACCTTCAAAAGGAGTTTAACCTGCCCAAGAACCGCCTAATCTGTGACATGCCCACCAGGTGGAACTCAACGTTGGCCATGCTGCAGCGGCTGCACACGCAGCAGAGGGCCATCAATGAGTACCTGTGCGACTATGGCACCAGGACAGGGTCAGGGGAGCTTGGTTTTTTTTCCCCACGCCAGTGGGCCATGATCAGGGATGCATGCACTGTCCTGTCACCATTCGAGGAGGCCACGAGGATGGTGAGCAGTGACAGTGCATGCATCAGTGACACTGTCCCCCTTGTCCACCTGTTGGAGCACACGCTGCGTGGAATAATGGACAGGGCACTTGAGGCAGAACAGAGGCAGGAAGAGGAGGACTTCCTTAGCTCTCAAGGCCCCCTTTATCCAGACAGTGTTCCTGCGTGCCCGCCGATCACACAGGAAGAGGACGAGGAGGAAGAGGAGGAGGAGGAGGAGGAAGATTGTGTCAGTATGGAGGTGGAGCCTGGCACTCAGCATCAGCAGCAGTCTTTAAGGGATCAGTCCCAAGAAACACATGGACTTGTACGTGGCTGGGAGGAGGTGGCTGCGGACCATGTCGTTCTTAGTGACCCAGAGGACTCCGGACCGAATGCCTCAACAAACCTACGCTGCATGGCCTCCCTGATCCTGCAAAGCCTGCGTAAGGATCCTCGTATTCGTGGTATCAAGGAGAAGGACCAATACTGGCTGGCAACCCTCCTTGATCCACGTTACAAGGGTAAGGTTGCGGACCTTATCTTGCCATCGCAGAGGGAGCAGAGGATGAAACATCTTCGGGAGGCCTTGCAGAAAGGTCTGTGCAACGCGTTCCCAGAGACTGGGAGGTTACAAACTCCTGTTTCTGGACAACGTGTTGCTGAGGCTTCGGTCAGTCAAAGAAGGAGCGGTGGAGAAGGTGGCCGTCTGACCGATGCGTTCAGACAATTTTTTGGTCCGCAGCCCCAAGGTATGATCGGTTCCAGCAACCATCGCCAGCGTCTGTTTTACATGGTGCAGGAATACCTAGGGGCAAGATCAGACTTGGACACCTTTCCCACCGAAAATCCTCTGGGTTACTGGGTCTTGAGGATGGATCACTGGCCAGAGCTTGCACAGTATGCAATTGAGCTACTGGCCTGTCCTGCATCCAGCGTTCTTTCGGAACGCACATTCAGTGCTGCTGGAGGCGTGGTAACCGATCACAGGGTGCGTCTGTCCACCGACTCGGTCGATCGGCTGACCTTCATAAAAATGAATGAGTCTTGGATCACCACCAGCTACCAAGCACCTGATGCTGATGTAACCGAATAATTTTTTTTGAAATCTCAGATCCCTTCAAAGACTGCCTATGCTGATGCTGAGTGACTATCCCTGAGTAATTATCCTCTTCCTCCTCAATCATCACGCTGATAGCTTGTAAGAACATTTTTGGTTCTGGGCGCCACCACCAGTGCCTAAGGCACAATTTTTCAGCCCCTGTTTAACAGGGGCGTGTAATTACAATTTTTGATGTAATACTTTGCAGCAGGGCTCGTTCCTGCATTCCAACTAGAGTGTCTGTGAGGGGTTGCAGTGTTGTGGCACCAGCACCAGTGCCTAAGGCCCAATTTTTCTGCCCCTGTCTAACAGGGGCGTGTAATTACAATTTTTGATGCAATACTTTGCAGCAGGGCTCGTTCCTGCGTTCCAACTAGAGTGTCTGTGAGGGGTTGCAGTGTTGTGGCACCAGAACCAGTGCCTAAGGCCCAATTTTTCTGCCCCTGTCTAACAGGGGCGTGTAATTACAATTTTTGAAGCAATACTTTGCAGCAGGGCTCGTTCCTGCGTTCCAACTAGAGTGTCTGTGAGGGGTTGCAGTGTTGTGGCACCAGCACCAGTGCCTAAGGCCTAATTTTTCAGCTCCTGTTCAACAGGGGCATGTAATTACAATTCTTGATCTAATATTTCACAGCAGGGCCCTGTGAGGGCTTACAGTGTTGTGGCCACAGCAACACCTAAGGCCCAAATTTCTGCTGAGTATATAGGGCAGGACCCTACTTTCAAACATCTAACTTACAAACGACTCCTACTTGCAAACGGAAGGAGACAACAGGAAGTGAGATGAAATCTACCCCTAGGAAGGGAAATTCTCTCCTGTAAGAGTTAATATGGGAAAACAATTTCTCCTTTCCACTGATGCTTTCCAATCCTTGTTCCACAAAAAAACCCAAATTTTCAAAAAACATTTTTCATTGGGACAAAAAAGTGAGGTGAAATCTTCTGAAGAGGGGGAAAGACAGCAAAACAAATGTCACAGGGGTGATAACCCTTCCCTATGTTTTCCAAAAAGCTTAGAAAAGATTTTTTGGCTGGAGCTAAACACGTTAAAAATGTTCAAAATTACAAACAGATTCTACTTAACAACAAACCTACAGTCCCTGTCTTGTTTGCACCGCCTGTATACTGCTGTTCAGAGTATATAGGGCCTGGTGGCCCCACACCTTTCCTTATTTTAATTTGGGTGCGGGGTTCCCCTTAATATCCATACAAGACCCAAAGGGCCTGGTAATGGACTGGGGGGTACCCATGCCGTTTGTCTCACTGATTTTCATCCATATTGCCATGACCCGACATGACATTAAACCCGCAAGCAGTTTTAAATGAGATTTTTTCCTTTAAAAATGACATTTGGTGCAGGGACTGTTCTAAACATGGGAAACACGCGTCACTTTACAGGCATACTATAGACACCCCCCAGGTACGATATTTAAAGGAATATTTCACTTTTTTTTTTTTTACTTTAAGCATCATTAAAATCACTGCTCCCGAAAAAACGGCCGTTTTTAAAAGTTTTTTTTGCATTGATACATGTCCCCTGGGGTAGGACCCGGGTCCCCAAACCCTTTTTAGGACAATACCATGCAAATTAGCCTTTAAAATGAGCACTTTTGATTTCGAACGTTCGAGTCCCATAGACGTCAATGGGGTTCTAACGTTCGTGCGAACTTTCGGTCCGTTCGCGGGTTCTGGTGCGAACCGAACCGGGGGGTGTTCGGCTCATCCCTAGTCCTGCCTACTTAAGCCATCCAGTCCAGAGGATCTCTGCCTTCACCTTGGTCAACATCACAGAAAGTCCGGTGATCCTGTTTAAGACTTGCTTTGCTGATATCCCTTCTGGCTCTAGATCCTCCTTGCTGTTCATCTACATTGATCCCTGACTTCTGGCTTGGCTGACTGTCCCTTACTGAACTTTGGCTATGTTTTGACTATGTTTGTTCTTTTTACTTTTATTATTAAACAAGTGTGATTTAACTGTACTTCTGTCTAGGCCTGATTTCATGGTTTCTGACAGTAGGCGAAGGCCATGAATTCAGAAGATGTAGTCAATCCACTTGTTGGTAATATTTTCTCCAGATTGGATGAACTGTATCACTGCATGGATCAGTTTGCAATGGCGTTACAAACGCTTCTGAGTTGCATGACTCCCCTGTCAGAAACCATGAAATCAGGCTGAGACAGAAGTACAGTTAAATCACACTTGTTTAATAATAAAAGTAAAAAGAACATATGTAGTCAAAACATAGCCAAAGTTCAGTAACGGATAGTCAGCCAAGCCAGAAGTCAGGGAAAAGATGGCTTGCACCCGAGAGTACTTAGAACTCAGTGAAGTAATTGCCAGACCACTGACTGGAATGGTACCAGCTGATTGGAGAAAAGCCAATGTAGCACCAATATTTAAAAAGGGCCCAAAATACATCCCTGGGAATTACAGACCAGTTAGCCTAACATCAATAGCATGTAAACTCTTGGAGGGGATGATAAGGGACTATATACAAGATATCAGTAATCAGCATGGATTCATGAAGAATCGTTCTTGCCAAACCAATCTATTAACCTTCTGTGAGGAGGTGAGTTGCAATCTAGATAAAGGAAGGCCCGTAGACGTGGTGTATCTGGATTTTGCAAAAGCATTTAACACAGTTCTCCATAAACGTTTACTGTACAAAGTAAGGTCCATTGGCATGGACCATAGGGCGAGCACATGGATTGAAAACTGGCTACAAGGGTGAGTTCAAAGGGTGGTGATAAATGGGGAGTACTTGGAATGGTCGGGTGTGGAAAGTGGGGTCCCCCAGGGTTCTGTGTTGGGACCAATCCTATTTAATTTGTTCATAAACACCCTGGAGGATGTGGTAAACAGTTCAATCTCTGTATTTGCAGACGATACTAAGCTAAGCAGGGCAATAACTTCTCCACAAGATGTGGAAATCTTGCAAGAAGATCTCAACAAATGAATGTGGGCAACTACATGGCAAATGAGGTTCAATGTAGAAAAATGTAAAATAATGCATTTGGGTGGCAAAAATATGAATGCAATCTATACACTGGAGGGAGAACCTCTGGGGGAATCAAAGATGGAAAAGGACTTGGGGGTCCTAGTAGATGCTAGGCTCAGCAATGGCATGCAATGCCAAGCTGCTGCTGACAAAGCAAACAGAATATTGGCATGCATTAAAAAGGGGATTAGTTCCAGAGATAAAACGATAATTCTCCCGCTCTACAAGTATCAGGAACCATGAATCAGACCGAGACAGAAGTATAGTTAAATCACACTTGTTTAATAGTAATAATAAAAAGGTAAAGAGAGTAAGCGTGGTCAAAACAAGCCAGAGTTCAGTAACCGGATTGTGTAGTCAACCAAGCCAATGTCAGAGAGCCAGAGATGAATGTAGTAGTACAGCAAGCAGGATCAGGAGCCAGAAGGGACGTCAGCTGACCAAGTCTTCAACAGAAACGCAGGAGAAAGTCTCTGTGATGTTGAAAAAGGCAAAGGCAGAGATCAAGTGAGCTGGATGGCTTTAAGTAGGAAGGACTGACGAGCAGAATCAACAACAGCTGGGTAACTGTGGAGAGAGATGGGAGCTGGCAATTAGCTGACAGTGGCCAGCTCAGAGAAGGAAAGGCTGAGCCCAGCTCTGACAGTACCCTCTCCTCAACGACCCCTCCCCCTCAGAGGACCACCAGGCTTGAGGGGAAAACGTCTATGGAAATCATGGAGGAGGACAGGGGTATGTACATCTGAGGATGAGACCCAAGAGTGTTCCTCCGGACCGCACCCTTTCCAATGCACCAGGTACTGTATGCACTCACGGAACCTACGGGAGTCAACAATGGATTGTACTTCATACTCCTCATGGTTCTCAACCTGTACAGGGTGAGTACGTGGCACCGAGGTGGTAAAACGGTTGAAGACCAAAGGTTTTAATAAGGAGACATGAAATGTATTCGAAATACGCATATTGAAAGGAAGGTCTGATGCGTAAGCCACTGGTTTAATCCTGCAAAGAATACGGAAGGGCCCAATAAACCGAGATGCGAACTTCAGTGAGGGAACACGAAGTCCGATGTTGCGAGATGACAGCCAGACCCTGTCCCCAACCTGGTAAGAAGGTGCAGGCAGGCATCTGCGGTAAGCATGGATTCTGTACATATCATTAGCATGCCGCAAAGCCTCCTGGACCTGTTCCCAAGTGGAATGAAGACCACGGAGATGCTCCTCTAATGCAGGAATACTCTGTGGAACAAACAAGTCAGGCAACATGGAAGGTTGAAAACCATAATTCGCCATAAACGGGGACAATCGGGAAGCAGAATTCAAGGCACTGTTGTGAGCAAACTCTGCCCACGGTAATAGGTCTGACCAGTTGTTATGATGGTCAGAAATATAGCAACGTAGGAATTGCTTCAAGGACTGATTGGCTCGTTCTGTGGCCCCATTAGATTGTGGGTGATACGCAGAGGAGAAAGCAAGCTGAATTCCAAACTGTGCACTAGGGATGAGCCGAACACCCCCCGGTTCGATTCGCACCAGAACCTGCGAACGGACCGAAAATTCGCACGAACGTTAGAACCCCATGGAGCTCTATGGGATTCGAACGTTCAAAATCAAAAGTGCTAATTTTAAAGGCTAATTTGCATGGTATTCTCCTAAAAAGGGTTTGGGGACCCGGGTCCTGCCCCAGGGGACATGTATCAATGCAAAAAAAAGTTTTAAAAACGGCCGTTTTTTCGGGAGCAGTGATTTTAATGATGCTTAAAGTGAAAAAAAAAGTGAAATATTCCTTTAAATATCGTACCTGGGGGTGTCTATAGTATGCCTGTAAAGTGGCGCGTGTTTCCCGTGCTTAGAACAGTCCCTGCACAAAATTACATTTTTAAAGTAATAAAAGTAATTTAAAACTGCTTATGGCTTTAATGTAATGTCCGGTCCTGGTTATATGGATGAAAATCAGTGAGACAAACGGCATGGGTACCCCCCCAGTCCATTACCAGGCCCTTTGGGTCTTGTATGGATATTAAGGGGAACCCCTCACCCAAATTAAAAAAAGGAAAGGCATGGGGCCCCAGGCCCTCTGAACAGCAGTATACAGGTGGTGAAAACAAGACAGAGACTGTAGGTTTGTTGTTAAGTAGAATCTGTTTGTAATTTTGAAGTGGTACATTTTAAAAGTGTAGCTCCAGCCAAAAAATCTATTTTTAAGCTTTTTGGAAAACATAGGGAAGGGTTATCACCCCTGTGACATTTGTTTTGCTGTCTGTGCACCTATTCAGAAGATTTTACCTCACTTTCTGTCACAATGACAAATAATTTTTTGACAATTTGGGGTTTTTAGTGAATCAAGGATTGGTGATAAAGCATCAGTGGAGAGGAGACACATTTTTCCCATATTAACTCTTACAGGAGAGAATTTCCCTTCCTAGGGGTAGATTTCATCTCACTTCCTGTTGTCTCCTTCCATTTGCAAGTAGGAGTCGTTTGTAAGTTGGATGTTTGAAAGTAGGGGCCTGCCCTATTTACTCTGCAGAAATTGCGGCCATAGGTGTTGGTGATGCCACAACACTGTAAGCCCTCACAGTTACTCTTGGTGGGCGCAGGAACGGGCTCTGCTGTGAAATATTAGATGAAGATTTGTAATTACATGCCCCTGTTGAACAGGGTCAGAAAAATTGGGCCTTTGGTGGTGGTGGTGCTGGTGCCACAACACTGTTATGCCCTGTACACACGATTGGACATTCCGACAACAAAATCCTAGGATTTTTTCCGACAGATGTTGGCTCAAACTTGTCTTGCATACACACGATCAAACAAAGTTGTCGGAAAATCCGATCATTCTGAACGCGGTGACGTAAAAAACACATACGTCGGGACTATAAACGGGGCAGTAGCCAATAGCTTTCATCTCTTTATTTATTCTGGGCATGCATGGCACTTTGTGCGTCGGATTTGTGTACACACGATCGGAAATTCTGACAACGGATTTTGTTGTCGGAAAATTTTATAGCCTGCTCTCAAACTTTGTGTGTCGGAAAATCCGATGGAAAATGTGTGATGGAGCCTACACAAGGTCGGAATTTCCGCCAACAAGGTCCTATCACACATTTTCCGTCGGAAAATCCGACCGTGTGAACGGGACATAAGTCCTCACAGTTACTCTTGGTGGGCGCAGAAACGGCCCTGCTGTGAAATATTAGATCAAGAATTGTAATTACATGCACCTGTTGAACAGGGGCAGAAAAATTGGGCCTTTGGTGGTGGTGGTGTTGCCACAACACTGTAAGTCCTCACAGTTACTCTTGGTGGGAGCTGGAACGGGCTCTCCTGTGAAATATTAGATCAAGAATTGTAATTACATGCACCTGTTTAACAGAGGCAGAAAAATTGGACCTTTGGTGGTGGTGGTGCTGGTGCCACAACACTGTAAGTCCTCACCGTTACTCTTGGTGGGCGCAGAAACGGGCCCTGCTGTAAAATATTAGATCAAGAATTTTAATTACATGTCCCTGTTGAACAGGGGCAGAAAAATTGGGCCTTAGGCACTGGTGCCACAACACTGCAACCCCTCATAGATACTCTAGGAATGAGCCCTCCTGTAAAATATTGCATCAAAAATTGTAATTACACGCCCCTGTTAAACAGGGGCTGAAAAATTGGGCCTTAGCCATTGGTGGCGGCGCCCAGAACCAAAAATATTCTTACAAGCTATCAGCATGATCATTGAGGAGGAAGAGGCACTGGTGCTGGAGCCACAACACTACAATCCCTCACAGATACTCTAGTTGGAGCGCAGGAACGAGACCTGCTGCAAAGTATTGCATCAAAAATTGTAATTACACGCCCCTGTTAAACAGGGGCTGAAAAATTGGGCCTTAGCCACTGGTGGCAGTGCCCAGAATCAAAAATATTCTTACAAGCTATCAGCATGATCATTGAGGAGGAAGAGGCATTGGTGCTGGTGCCACAACACTGCAACCCCTCACAGATACTCTAGTCGAAGAGCAGGAACGAGCCCTGCTGCAAAGTATTGCATCAAAAATTGTAATTACATGCCCCTGTTAAACAGGGGCTGAAAAATTGGGCCTTAGCCACTGGTAGCGGCGCCCAGAACCAAAAATATTCTTACAAGCTATCAGCATGATCATTGAGGAGGAAGAGGATAGTCACTCAGCATAACAGGATAGTCACTCAGCATCAGCATAGGCAGTCTTGAAGGGATCTGACTTTTCAAAAAAAATTATTCGGTTACATCAGCATCAGGTGCTTGGTAGCTGGTGGTGATCCAAGACTGATTCATTTCTATGAAGGTCAGTCGATCGACCGAGTCGGTGGACAGGTGCACCCTGTGATCGGTTACAAAACCTCCAGCAGCACTGAATGTGCGTTCCAAAAGAACGCTGGATGCAGGACTGGCCAGTAGCCCAATTGCATACTGTGTAAGCTCTAGCCAGTGATCCATCCTCAAGACCCAGTAACCCAGAGGATTTTCGGTGGGAAAGGTGTCCAAGTCAGATCTTGCCCCTAAGTATTCCTGCACCATGTAAAACAGACGCTGGCGATGGTTGCTGGAACCGATCATATCTTGAGGCTGCGGACTAAAAAATTGTCTGAACGCATCGGTCAGATGGCCACCTTCTCCACCGCTCCTTCTTTGACTGACCGAAGCCTCAGCAGCACGTTGTCCAGGAACAGGAGTTTGTAACCTCCCAGTCTCTGGGAACGCGTTGCACAGACCTTTCTGCAAGGCCTCCCGAAGATGTTTCATCCTCTGTTCCCTCTGCGATGGCAAGATAAGGTGAGCAACCTTACCATTGTAACGTGGATCAAGGAGTGTTGCCAGCCAGTATTGATCCCTCTCCTTGATACCACGAATATGAGGATTCTTCCGCAGGTTTTGCAGGATCAGGGAGGCCATGCAGCGTAGGTTTGCCGAGGCATTCAGTCCGTAGTCCTCTGGGTCACTAAGGACGACATGATCCGCAGCCACCTCCTCCCAGCCACGTACAAATCCATGGGTTTCTTGGGACTGTAAATGATCCCTTAAAGACTGCTGCTGATGCTGAGTGCCAGGCTCCACCTCCATGCTGACACAATCCTCCTCTTCCTCCTCCTCTTCGTCCTCTTCCTGTGTGATCGGCAGGCATGCAGGAACACTGTCTGGATAAAGGGGGCCTCGAGAGCTAAGGAAGTCCTCCTCTTCCTGCCTTTGTTCTGTCTCAAGTGCCCTGTCCATTATTCCACGCAGCGTGTGCTCCAACAGGTGGATAAGGGGGACAGTGTCACTGATGCATGCACTGTCACTGCTCACCATCCTCGTGGCCTCTTCAAATGGTGACAGGACAGTGCATGCATCCCTGATCATGGCCCACTGGCATGGGGAAAAAAACAAGCTCCCCTGACCCTGTCCTGGTGCCATAGTCACACAGGTACTCATTGATGGCCCTCTGCTGCGTGTGCAGCCCCTGCAGCATGGGCAACGTTGAGTTCCACCTGGTGGGCATGTCACAGATTAGGCGGTTCTTGGGCAGGTTAAATTCCTTTTGGAGGTCAGCCAGCAGAGCACTGGCATTATATGACCTGCGGAAATGCACACAGACTTTCCGGGCCTGCCTCAGGACATCCTGTAAGCCCGGGTACCTGCCCAAAAACCGCTGCACCACCAAGTTAAGGACGTGAGCCAAACAGGGCACATGGGTCAGTTGTCCCTATCGGAGGGCGGAGAGGAGGTTGGTGCCATTGTTGCAAACCACCATACCTGCCTTAAGCTGGCGTGGTGTCAACCACCTCTGAACCTGACCCTGCAGAGCTCACAGAATCTCTGCCCCAGTGTGGCTCCTGTCCCCCAAGCACGCCAGCTCAAGCACCACATGGCATCTTTTGGCCTGCATGCTTGCGTAGCCCCTTGAACGCCTATGGTGCACCGCTGGTTCCAAAGTCAAATCACAGGAAGAGGCCATGGAGGAAGAAGAAGAGGAGGTTGTGGAGAAGAGAGGTGTGGCAGAATCACTACTAGTAGTATTTTGGAGGCATGGTGGCAGAACAACCTCCAACACTACTGCACCTTGTCCTGCATCCTTCCCAGCTGCCAGAAGAGTCACCCAGAACACGGTGAAAGATAGGTAATGTCCCTGTCCATGCCTGCTGGACCATGAGTTAGTGGTAATATGCACCTTACCGCTGACCGCCCTGTCCAGCGAGGCCAAGACGTTGCCTTCCACATGCCGGTAGAGAGCCGGAATCGCCTTCCATGAGAAAAAGTGGCGTTTGGGAACCTGCCACTGAGGAACCGCACATTCCACAAACTCACGGAAGGGGGCAGAGTCTACCAACTGAAAAGGCAGCAGTTGAAGTGCTAGCAATTTAGCCATGCTAGCATTCAACCGCTGGGCATGTGGATGGCTGGGAGCGAACTTCTTTCGGCGGTGCAGCAGCTGGGGCAGGGAAATTTGCCTGGTACAATCTGACGTTGGTGTACCGATAGCAGATTGCCCCCAAGTACTTGGCTGTGACACACCTAATTCTACACCTTCATTCCTCTCAGTGCAGGTCTCAGAGAGGACTGAAGGTATATTGGGGTTGGAGATCCCAGCTGATGAGGAGCAAGGAGAGGTCCTCTTTGTTCTTTGGTGTTGGTGTTTTAGGTACGCTTGCCAACGAACTGCATGGCAGGTCAACGTATGTCTGGTCAACCATGTGGTGCACAAGCGGCAGATGTTTTGGCTACGAGAGATACGCTTGAGACATATGTTGCAAATAGCAGCGATGGGATCTGATGCACTCGTTGAAAAAAAGGCCCACTCCAAAGAACTTTTGGAATAACGGGCAGAGACAGCAGCGCCCTGCACATGCGGAGCTCTGCTGTGTGATGCAGTCAGTGTGCTGCCCTTACGCTGGCCCCTGGAGGGCATCCTGCCTCATTGGTGATGTGCCTCCTCCTCCTCCTCCTCTCTCCTATCAGGCACCAACGTGGAGTCAGTGACCTCATCATCCCCTCCCTCCTCATCACTGGAGCAAAGCTGGCAGTATACTGCAGCTGGGGGAACATGACTGTCAGATTGTTGTCCTTCTTGGGCACCCCCTCTCTCTGGGCTGACGTTACTGCCTTCCTCTAGCTGGGTACCATCATCGGAGCCTTCAAAATGATGGGCATCCTCCTGGAGCATGTACCCAACACTGTGGTCAAACAGTTCGGGGGACTCCTCAGGAGGACATGGTGGGGCTAGGGAAGGAGAGACTGATGTCATTGAGCCGAGGGAAGAGGCCGCGTTGGCAGCTGCTTTGCCAGACAAAGTACCCTGAGCCTGGGTGAGAGAGGATGAGGAGGATGAGGACGGCTTGGTCATCCACTCTACCAAGTCTTCCGCATGTTGCGGCTCAACATGGCCAGCTGCCGAAAAAAAGGACAAGCATGTCCCACTGCCACGTGCTGATGAGGATGCACCGTCTCCACATCCAGCACTGTTGCCTCTAGACACAGAGCCTGCTTGCCCAATTTTTTGGCTTGTGACTGTCTGCCTCTCCTTGTTGGCCTTCCAGATATACTAATGGCCTGCACTGAGATGTAGCTGCACAAAGCTGGGATGTATATATATATATATATATATATATATATATATATACACTGATACTGCAGCTAGCAGAATCAACTGCCTGCCTGTAGCATTATTAGTATGAGAACACCAGCAATTGTCTTCAGGTAGCTTTAGGTGCACACTGTGCAGAGGGCGCAGTACACTAATGCCCCGTACACACGGTCGGACTTTGTTCGGACATTCCGACAACAAAATCCTAGGATTTTTTCCAACGGATGTTGACTCAAACTTGTCTTGCATACACACGGTCACACAAAGTTGTCGGAAAATCCGATTGTTAAGCCGCCCCTATTTCTCCTTTGAACCCGGGTTGGACCTATGGGTGTATGGATAGAACTCTCTGATCGATCAGGTAATCAAGACACACACATGGGATGGTGAATCGAAATTACAATGGTTTACTGGGTTTGCATATATCTTATACACTTACAGAGAGAGAGAAAAACCTCCCTCTTATTATCAGCCAATGAGATTGAAGCATAGACTTTATGAAAAAATAAGCATAAAACGTCATAAATTGCATATTCTGCCTATAGATATCCCTCAGGCTATATCTAAATATAAGTTTATATATATATATGTGACCACGTATGCTAGGCAATCTGCCAATGTTCCAGACACCCAACTTCTAACATGTTATAACTTTGTTATTCATTGTCTATATTAAAATGTCAGGCTAACCACACGTACATCCTGTTCAAGTACATAGCTCGCAAATAATCTTTGCACTTCTAATTTTCTGCATAAGAAAGCAAAATACATTTCTTCTTGTATAACATATCTTTTTTTTTTTATCCAAGAAAAAGTTTTTATTGAAAAACATGTACATACAGTCCAAGAAATCCACAGTTAAATTATACATAGTGGCCTAAACAGGCGTAGTTCCATAATAGAATCAAGCTCATACAATAATATAAAGTACTTCCCACTGTTAGAGAATAAAATAGGAAATAAGATCACTGCCTCCTCCTCTTTCCAAATTCCAACCCTCTATCTGTAACCAGCAGGAGCACTGAGCTCCATTCAGGACTAATGCAGGGTGCACTATGCCTTCAGCCATTATTAAGGCACAGTAATCTATCCATGACCAGGTCCTCAGGGGCTAGCCCAGGAGTGCCTAGCCATGGTTCCCATAGTTTGTCAAATTTCCTTGAGCATCCCCTGTGTTGGTATATAATTTTCTCCATTCTTAATATATTTCCTAGTGCAGTAATCCATTCCTTGACTGAGGGAGGCGTTTCAGATTTCCAATGTACCAAGATTAGCTTGCGGGCCACAAAAAGGGCTCTAGATAAAGCTTCCCTGACATGGGGTTCCCACTCTAGTTCATCTAACACATTCAAAATACAGTGTCTAGGGTCCAGTGGAATTGAGACCCCAAACACTGCGTTCAGCGTGTCCACCACCTCCTTCCAGTACATATGCAATCTGGGACATCTCCATAGCATATGTATTAAATCTCCATGATCTCTCTCACATCTAGTACAGGTTGGGGTGGAAAGAAGTCCCATATTATGTAGCCTATGGGGTGTATAATACGCTCTCAAAAGTGTATATAGTTGCGTTAGTCTTTGCGTTACATTCAGTGAGCATATGGAAATTGACTGCAAGACCTCCTCCCATTGATCCTCATCCAAGGGTCCAACATCCAACTCCCATTTCCCTTTCACTGTCAAAGGATGTTTTAGAAGGTATTTGTGGAGTAAGGTGCTATAGCTCTGGGAAATGAATCCTTTAGAGGTCTCCGCCCCTTTAAGCAAATCGACCAGAGGGTTCAAGCTAGTATGCCAATCAGAGGTTTTTGACTGTGCTTCAAATGCGTGTCTAAGTTGCATATAATAAAAAAGCATGGAGGTCGGAAGATTATATAGGTCCCTTAAATTGTCAAATGAACGCAATTTACCCTCACTTATGATTTGCTTTAGGTAGAGAATGCCAAACCTCTTCCACCTCTCCGCATGTTGTAGTTTGGCGAGTTCTGGGTAGGACTCATTTCCCCATATAGGACTATACTCATTGATACCTGTCGCCTCCTGAATATACTTAGTTTTGTTCCATATTTTTTGTATGAGGGCATAAGTGGGGAAACATTTCTGAGGCTTGCTAAAAGCCGCGGCCTCTAAAGCCGTGGGAACGGATTTACCCCCTATCGTATGTAACATTATATATTCTGAAGCGCTAGGGATCCTGGCAGTAGACTCCCCTTCCATGGCCATGGTGCCTATTAAATGTTGTATTTGCGATGACAAGTAATAAAGCCATGGATTTGGTAATGCAAGGCCACCTTCATCTTTAGGGCGTTGTAAATTTTCTAGTTTTATCCTTGGTGGGCGGTTCTTCCATATCAGTTCACGAAAAATGGCATTAACTATCCTGAATATCTTAAGTGAGATGACTACCGGTGAATTATGTAGTACGTATAGCAGTTGAGGCATTAGAATCATTTTAATTAGATTCACTTTGCCTGCAACCGACATACACAGAGCATTCCAGGTTTTAACTCGTAGACGAAATCGAGCCAGCAGTGGGGAAATATTCAGCTGACTATATTCCCTAATCTTAGGAGAGACCTGTATCCCCAGGTATCTGAAGGAAGCGGACACAGGGATTCCCCCAACTTTCTCTTCATTTAATAATCTTGTATCGTCTATTGGCATTAGGGCTGATTTGGTCCAGTTTAATTTGAGGCCCGAAAATTCCCCAAAGCGAACCACTGTATCCATTGTATTTTTTAGGGAGTGGTCAGTATCACCCAAAAGACAAAAGAATCATGGTGTCATCCGCATAGAGCATCACCTTCTCCTGTCTATCACCATAGCAGAAGCCGGTGATATCCCCGCAGTCTCTAATCCGTATTGCCAACGGCTCTATGGCCAGGGCAAACAACAGGGGGGACAAAGGGCACCCCTGCCGTGTACCCCGCCCCAGATCAAAGAGCAGCGACATTCTACCCGCCTCTCTAATTATCACCTGAGGGCAATGATATAGCAAACGCACCCAAGAATTATATATCTCTCCAAAGCCAAATCTCCTCATTACCTCCCATAGGTATGGCCATTCCACGCTGTCAAATGCTTTCATCGCATCTAGAGACAGCAATGCCCTCTTACCTTTATTATCCGGTGGGGACTGCATGTTAAGATATAGTCTCCTAAGGTTTATTGCTGTAGATTTGTTGGGCATAAATCCCGCCTGATCAGGGTGTATAATTGAGGCAACTGCCTTATTCAACCTGATAGCCAAAACCTTTGCTAATATTTTGATGTCTGACTGCAATAGGGATATCGGTCTATATGAGGCCGGGTCTACGGGGTCCTTGCCTCGTTTTAAAATTAATACAATGTGGGCTCTAGACATGGAGGGTGGTAGGGTATTATGCTCCCTAGCAGTTAGGAATACATTTAAGAGCTTGGGGAGTAATATCTCAGAATAGGTTTTATAGATTTCCATAGGGATACCGTCCCCCCGGGGGCCTTACAGTTAGGGAATTCAGCCACCGCCTCCTGCAACTCATCAAGAGTTAAAGGGGCGTCTAATTCTTTTCTCTGGGAGTCCGTAAGCTGTGGAAATACAATGCCATCCAAGTAATTGGACAACTCCTCGGAACTATATCTGGAAGAGGAACAGTATAGCTGCTCATAGAACTCCACCAACGTCTGGAGTACCTGATCTGGGGAGTGTACCAGTCGCCCGTCAGCCTTTTTTATGGACCCGATTGCCGGAGATCTCCTATCAGAATTAGCTATTCTAGTTAAAAGGCGTCCGGTCGTCTCCCCTTCCTCAAAAAAGGCAGTCTTAGAAAAAAAACTCTTTTTGTCAGCCGAGGAGGTCAGCAGGTGCTCATGAGCTGATTGAGCCGACTGCCAAGCCTCCCTTGCGGAGTCAGTTGGGTCTTGGACATACTTTGCCTCAAGGGAGCAGGCATGGGATTCCAATGTGTCCCGTAGCGCTTCAGAATGTTTCTTAATCTTGGTAACCTCATTACTAAGTATTTTCTTAAGGTGTGTTTTGAAGCCCTCCCATTCTGCAAGGGTAGACAATGAGCCCGGTTGACATGAAAAAAACGTTTTTATGTTGCCTTCTAAGTTCTCAGGGGAGGTAAAAAGCTGAAGCCAAAAGGCATTAAATTTCCACGGTACCTTAGGGAGTGTGGATTGGTGGGATACAATAAGATTTATCACCATATAGGAGTGATCAGATACACACCGAGGTTTGTACGAAATGTCTAGCACCGAGGAGAGCATAGCCGGGTTTCCCACTGCCAAATCTATTCTTGATAATGAACCGTGTGATTTCGAGAAACAGGAGAACTGTTTAGCAGTGGGATTCCGGTGTCTCCATAAATCCAGCCATCCCACTTCCTGTAGCAATCTAGCCAACGGAGTTAGCCTATAAGGAGCTAGGGTGCTCGGGCCCGGGTGTTTATCCAGGGCCGGAGCCAGCCAGCTGTTGAAATCGCCCACTAGCAGTAACGGGAGATCAGGCTTCCCCTCCAGAAATTCCAGGAGGAGCCGGAGTACCCGAGCATTAAACGGGGGAGGGATGTACACACAAGCCAGGACACACTTCAGAATACCAATGCGACAATGCAAAAATACAAATCTACCCTCCTGATCTATTTTTGACTCAAATTCCTGATAGTCCAGGGAGCTGTGTATCACTACACTCACCCGCCGAGAAAAGGAGGTGTGGGTGGAGTGGTACAACCACCCGATCCATCTATATCTAATACAGCTTTTAGAATCAGACGTTAAATGTGTTTCCTGCAAACAGATAACTGCAGGATAAAACTTTTTCAGACATGAGAAAATCATAGTGCGTTTCAGGGGAGAGTTCATGCCCCTGACATTCCAGGAGATCACCGGTGAACCTGCCATGGCAAAAACACAGTTAGCTGTGAGGGAAGGTCAGAAGGTGGCTTGCTTGCATAGAGACCACCGAGATCCTGTTGGGAGAAATTGCAGCAGGCTTGAGTGGGATCAAAATAGCAGAAGGTGATTTGACGCTCTCACTCCTGTGAGAGCCCGAGCGAAAATAAACAAAATGGGCATCCTTATGAGCCAAGCCAACGAGGTAGGCCCGTAGGGCCCAACACGGCCTAAAAACAGACCAACTAATACTTCACACATCGCAAGTCAAGTAAAGGGGGTTTCACAGTTCAGTTCCTTTCACTGAAGAGATATGGGATGATTCCCGGCAATTGGGTAACTTGGAAGAGGTCAGGTGAGTTGGTAGATTATGGTAAAAAGTGTAAAAACAAAAAATATATAAACGGTATGGTAATGACTTTGTGGAGCAGAAAAGACAGCAAGAAAGAGAGAGTGTGGCATCTCAATGTGTGGACAGCACTCTTAACTTCTGGAAGTATGTCCCGTTCAGTCACCCTCCAGCACGGTGACGACGTAGTGCTTGTTCATTCTGGTCCAACCAGGCGGCAGCCTCTCTGGCAGAGTCAAAGAATTGTGCATGTCCTTCCGCAGTTACTCGAAGCTTCGCCGGATATAGCATAGCATATGGCAGTTGCAAAGCTCTTAGGCGCCTTTTCACATCGCTGAATTTAGCTCTATTTCTTTGCACCTCGGCCGAAAAGTCTGGATAGAATGACACGCTTACGCCATTAACCACTTCAGCCCCGGAAGGTTTTACCCCCTTCCTGACCAGAGAACTTTTTACAATTCGGCACTGCGTCGCTTTAACTGCTAATTGCGCGGTCATGCAATGCTGTACCCAAACGAAATTTGCGTCCTTTTCTTCCCACAAATAGAGCTTTCTTTTGATGGTATTTGATCACCTCTGCCGTTTTTATTTTTTGCGCTATACACGGAAAAAGACCGAAAATTTTGAAAAAAAATGATATTTTCTACTTTTTGTTCTAAAAAAATCCAATAAACTCAATTTTAGTCATACATTTAGGCCAAAATGTATTCGGCCACATGTCTTTGGTAAAAAAAATGTCAATAAGTGTATATTTATTGGTTTGCGCAAAAGTTATAGCGCCTACAAACTAGGGTACATTTTCTGGAATTTACACAGCCTTTAATTTATGACTGCCTATGTCATTTCTTGAGGTGCTAAAATGGCAGGGCAGTACAAAACCCCCACAAATGACCCCATTTTGGAAAGTAGACACCCCAAGGAAATTGCTGAGAGGCATGTTGAGCCCATTGAATATTCATTTTTTTTGTCCCAAGTGATTGAATAATGACAAAAAAAAAAAAAAAAATTACAAAAAGTTGTCACTAAATGATATATTGCTCACACAGGCCATGGGCATATGTGGAATTGCACCCCAAAATACATTTAGCTGCTTCTCCTGAGTATGGGGATACCACATGTGTGGGACTTTTTGGGAGCCTAGCCGCGTACGGGGCCCCGAAAACCAATCACTGCCTTCAGGATTTCTAAGGGCGTACATTTTTGATTCTACTCCTCACTACCTATCACAGTTTTGAAGGCCATAAAATGCCCAGATGGCATAAACCCCCCCCAAATGACCCCATTTTGGAAAGTAGACACCCCAAGCTATTTGCTTTGAGGCATGTTGAGTCCATGGAATGTTTTATATTTTGACACAAGTTGCGGGAATGTGACAATTTTTTTTTTTTTTTTTTTTGCACAAAGTTGTCACTAAATGATATATTGCTCACACAGGCCATGGGCATATGTGGAATTGCACCCCAAAATACATTTAGCTACTTCTCCTGAGTACGGGGATACCACATGTGTAGGACTTTTTGGGAGCCTAGCCGCGTACGGGGCCCCGAAAACCAATCACCGCCTTCAGGATTTCTAAGGGTGTAAATGTTTGATTTCACTCTTCACTGCCTATCACAGTTTCGGAGGCCATGGAATGCCCAGGTGGCACAAACCCCCCCCAAATGACCCCATTTTGGAAAGTAGACACCCCAAGCTATTTGCTGAGAGGCATGGTGAGTATTTTGCAGCTCTCATTTGTTTTTGAAAATAAAGAAAGACGAGAAAAAACATTTTTTTTTTCTTTTTTCAATTTTCAAAACTTTGTGACAAAAAGTGAGGTCTGCAAAATACTCACTATACCTCTCATCAAATAGCTTGGGGTGTCTACTTTCCAAAATGGGGTCATTTGGGGGGGGTTTTTGCCACCTGGGCATTCCATGGCCTCCGAAACTGTGATAGGCAGTGAAGAGTGAAATCAAAAATTTACGGCCTTAGAAAGCCTGAAGGCGGTGCTTGGTTTTTGGGGTCCCGTACGCGGCTAGGCTCCCAAAAAGTCTCACACATGTGGTATCCCCGTACTCAGGAGAAGCAACAGAATGCATTTTGGGGTGTAATTTCACATATTCCCATGGCATGTTTGAGCAATATATCATTTAGTGACAACTTTGCGCAAAAAAAAAATAAAAAAAATAAAAAATTGTCTCTTTCCCGCAACTTGTGTCACAATATAAAACATTCCATGGACTCGACATGCCTCTCAGCAAATAGCTTGGGGTGTCTACTTTCCAAAATGGGGTCATTTGGGGGGGTTTTGAACTGTCCTGGCATTTTATGCACAACATTTAGAAGCTTATGTCACACATCACCCACTCTTCTAACCACTTGAAGACAAAGCCCTTTCTGACACTTTTTGATTACATAAAAAAATAATTTTTTTTTTGCAAGAAAATTACTTTGAACCCCCAAACATTATATATTTTTTTAAAGCAAATGCCCTACAGATTAAAATGGTGGGTGTTTCATTTTTTTTTTTCACACAGTATTTGCGCAGCGATTTTTCAAACGCATTTTTTGGGGAAAAAACACACTTTTTTAAATTTTAATGCACGAAAACACACTATATTGCCCAAATGTTTGATGAAATAAAAAATATGATCTTAGGCCGAGTACATGGATACCAAACATGACATGCTTTAAAATTGCGCACAAACGTGCAGTGGCAACAAAATAAATACATTTTTAAAAGCCTTTAAAAGCCTTTACAGGTTACCACTTTAGATTTACAGAGGAGGTCTACTGCTAAAATTACTGCCCTCGATCTGACGTTCGCGGTGATACCTCACATGCATGGTGCAATTGCTGTTTACATTTGACGCCAGACCGACGCTTGCGTTCGCCTTAGCGCGAGAGCAGGGGGGACAGGGGTGCTTTTTTTTTTTTTTTTTTTTCTTTATTATTATTATTTTTTTTATCTTATTTTAAAACTGTTCCTTTCATTTTTTTTTTTTTTAATCATTTTTATTGTTATCTCAGGGAATGTAAATATCCCCTATCATAGCAATAGGTAGTGACAGGTACTCTTTTTTGAAAAAATTGGGGTCTATTAGACCCTAGATTTCTCCTCTGCCCTCAAAGCATCTGACCACACCAAGATCGGTGTGATAAAATGCTTTCCCAATTTCCCAATGGCGCTGTTTACATGCGGCGAAATCTAAGTCATAAAATGCTTGTAGCTTCCGGTTTCTTAGGCCATAGAGATGATTGGAGCCACTCTGGTCTCTGATCAGCTCTATGGTCAGCTGGCTGAATCACCGGCTGCATTCTCAGGTTCCCTGTTGAGACAGGAGAGCCAGAGAAAAACACGGAAGACGTTGGGGGGGGCATTCCCTCCCACTGCTTGTAAAAGCAGTCTAGAGGCTAATTAGCCGCTAGGATTACTTTTACATGAAAGCCGACCGCTGGCTGAAAAGAATGATACCAAGATGATACCTAAACCTGCAGGCATCATTCTGGTATAACCACTCAAAGTCGTGAATGGCGTACCTGAAGACAAAAAAATGGTTAACAATAAAGCACAGTAAACGATAAAGTGTAAAAAATTGCATACCTGAAAAGCAAACATGATAAAACATAATAACAATAAAACATTGCAGAATAGAATACAGTAAAAAAGAGCAGAACAATAGAGAGAATAGAGAGAGAAAGAACAATAAAACGACAACTATTATTTTTTATTTTATATTTTTGTTTGTGTTTTTTTTTTTTTTTTACACTTTTTTTTGTAACTAACTTTTATAACTGTAATCGGTTCCAGGTTCGGGTCTCTCAAAATGCGATGGCATCTTGGGAGACCCTGTGAAAGTGTGCCTAGTCTGTGCAATGCTGTACCCTACGCTAATACTCAACTAGTTGATGGTAGCGTTCAAAACATTCACCAATGCAAAGACCAGGATTGTCAGGACAGGAGAGACAATAATAGCGGGTGTCACACCTATATCCGCGCTTGCTGCAGACACAACATCTTTTTTGGGGGGGTTCGTTGGGTAGGGGTACTCGGGAGCAGGGGCGGATCCAGGGGGGGGCAACGGGGCAATTGCCCCCTCCGAGAAATGCGGGTGAGTGACTGTGAGAGAGAGCCGCTGTGCGGCTCCGGGAGTGAGAAAGCCGCTGGGCGGCTCCGGGAGTGACAGAGCCGCTGGGCGGCTCCGGGAGTGACAGAGCCGCTGGGCGGCTCCGGGAGTGACAGAGCCGCTGGGCGGCTCCGGGAGTGACAGAGCCGCTATGCGGCTCCGGAAGTGAGAGAGCCGCTGTGCGGCTCCGGGAGTGACAGAGCCGCTGTGCGGCTCCGGGAGTGACAGAGCCGCTATGCGGCTCCGGAAGTGAGAAAGCCGCTGGGCGGCTCCGGGAGTGGGAGAGCCGCTGGGCGGCTCCGGGAGTGGGAGAGCCGCTGGGCGGCTCCGGGAGTGAGATAGCCGCCGCTGACATGTGCCGCTCCTCATAGTGTTGAATCCAAAAGAGGTCGCGTAGCGGTTACTTCCATACAAAGCAGCGCGATTTTCAAACACTCAGGTCTGATTCTCAATGGTTTGTACAGTCCATGTGTTTGTGGGCGGGCTGCTGGGCCAATCAGGGAGCCGGCGGGCGGGGGAGCAGAGAGATGACATCATCTCTCACCGCCCGGCGCCCGCCCTGCATCCCTGCAGTTCCCCCCTCATCATGCAGGCAGCTGCGGCAGCAGAGAGATTACATCATCTCTCTGCTGCCTGTCTCTGGGACACAAGAGACCACCTTAGCAGGTGGCAAGTGACAATCTTCATCTGGTGACAGGTGACGTGGCAAGTGACAATCCGCAACGTGGCAGGCGACGTGGCAAGTGACAATCTGCATCTGGTGACAGGCGACGTGGCAAGTGACAATCCGCAACATGTGGCAGGCGACAATCTGCATCTGGTGACAGGTGACGTGGCAAGTGACAATCCGCAACGTGGCAGGCGACGTGGCAAGTGACAATCTGCATCTGGTGACAGGCGACGTGGCAAGTGACAATCCGCAACATGTGGCAGGCGACGTGGCAAGTGACAATCTGCATCTGGTGACAGGTGACACACTCGGGGCTCCCACTGATTCTGCATTATGGTGAGTTAAACTATTTAATTTTTTATAACAATGTAATAATAGTAATAATGCGCTTCAATCATCCTGACACCATAACAACCATGGTGCCGTGATGATTGAAGCGCCAACACCAGCCATTTCCCCGATAGATGTACCCCAAAAAAATATATTTTCTGGCAGTGCCCCTCCCGAGACTAGACTCTGGATCCGCCCCTGCTCTGGAGGACATAAAGAAAATGCCTCTCATGCAGCCGACTGCATTTGGTTGGGAATGTGAATGGGGGAAGTACGGGCGCTGCAGAAGTGGTGAGTTCCCAATTAGGATTGGCGAATGCAGCAGGAAGGGCATTATGGGCACGACGGGCCTGTGTTTGTCTTTTTGGTGGCAGCGGGACACTACTTGT
Organism: Aquarana catesbeiana; assembly: GCF_042186555.1. Lineage (NCBI taxonomy): Eukaryota > Metazoa > Chordata > Amphibia > Anura > Ranidae > Aquarana > Aquarana catesbeiana. Next base: position 452,219,628 of record NC_133326.1, read on the forward strand.
GCTTGCCACCTCACCAGCTTGAACTGCACTTATGGGACTCGCCACGTCACCAAGTGTTACTGCAGTGCGGGTTTGACTACGACCGGGGTGTACTAGGCCGCTGGTGCTTGCCAGTTCACCAAAACACTACAAAAAAAACTGTTAGCGATCGCAGGGATCAGGCCTGACTCTGCGAACGCTGCAGTTATGCGTTTAGTGTTTTGTAAGTGTCAGTGATCGAACGATACTGCACTTGGGTGGGCTGGGCTGGGCCGGGCGGAGGGGCAAAACGCAGGTGCTAGCAGGTATCTGGGCTGATCCCGCTAACACTGCGTTTGTGGGAACCCTAAACTGCTGGGGACGTTAGTATAGATCTGATCAGATCAGTTATTGATCCGATCAGATACTATACCACCAAGGGAGGTGTACGGTGCGTGCGTGGGTGTTAGCGGTACTGGCGCTAACCTGATGCTGCCTGGGGCTGGTGCTTGCCAGTTCACCAAAACGCTACCAAAAAAACTGTTAGCGATCGCAGGGATCAGGCCTGACTCTGCGAACGCTGCAGTTATGCGTTTAGTGTTTTGTAAGTGACAGTGATCGATTGATACTGCACTGGGGTGGGCTGGGCTGGGCCGGGCGGAGGGGCAAAACGCAGGTGCTAACAGGTATCTGGGCTGATCCCGCTAACACTGCATGTTTGGGAACCCTAAACTGCTGGGGACGCTAGTATAGATCTGATCGGATCAGATATTGATCCGTTCAGATACTATACCACTAAGGGAGGTGTACGGTGCGTGCTTGGGTGTTAGCGGTACTGGCGCTAACCTGACGCTGCCTGGGGCTGGTGCTTGCCAGTTCACCAAAACGCTACCAAGAAAACTGTTAGCGATCGCAGGGATCAGGCCTGACTCTGCGAACGCTGCAGTTATTTGTTTAGTGTTTTGTAAGTGACAGTGATCGATCGATACTGCACTTGGGTGGGCTGGGCTGGGCCGGGCGGAGGGGAAAAATGTAGGTGCTAGCGGGTATCTGGGCTGATCCCGCTAACACTGCGTTTTTGGGGACCCTAAACTGCTGGGGACGCTAGTATAGATCTGATCGGATCAGATATTGATCCGTACAGATACTATACCACTAAGGGAGGCGTATGCTGCGTGCGTGGGTGTTAGCGGTACTGGCGCTAATCTGACGCTGCCTGGGGCGACGCATATCACCGCCGGGCGATCAGGGGGCTAAACCTTTATTCGGTAATAAACGGCGGGTGCCCTGACACTATAAAAAATAAACGAACTAACCAGCGTCACCCGTAACACTTATACGGTGATCAGTGGTGAAAGGCTTAACTAGGGGGCAATCAAGGGGTTAAAACATTTATTAGATAGTATATGGGGGTCCCTGTCGCTATAAGAGACTGATGGGGAACCTAAATATTTACGTCCCTAACTAGCGTCACCAGTGACACTAATACAGCGATCAGAAAAATGATCGCTTAGTGACACTGGCGACAGGGGGTGATCAAGGGGTTAAAACTTTATTAGGGAGGGTTAGGGGGGTACCCTAGACCTAAAGGGGGCTACCACTCACTGCCCTAACACTGTAACTGTCACAAACTGACACCAATCAGTAATCAGAAAACAAAAAAAAAAAAATACTGCTTGGTGGCAGTTTGTGATGGGGGGGTGGTTGGGGGGGGATCGGGGGGCGATCGGGGGGGGGGTCGGGGGTGTTTTATGTGCCTGGCATGTTCTACTGTGTGTGTTTGTGTTTTGTGCACTTACATGTCTTCTCTCCTCTGCGCTGGAACGGAAACTGCCAAGCCGAGGAGAGATGACATCACATCCTCTGCCTGTGTGAAACTACACACAGGCAGGGGAGGATTCCGATTGGCTGGGAGCGATCGCGAGGGGGGGGCCACGATCGGATGGTCTCCCCCTCGCCTCCCAACGCTCCCAGTGAAATGCCGACCGCCGCTGGCACCGGGGGGGTCCGATCGGACCCCCCGCCCGCGGGAGGCAGATCACGTACAGGTACGTGATTCTGCCTGCCCGTGCCATTCTGCCGACGTATATCTACGTTAGGCGGTCGGCAAGTGGTTAAACTTTACATTGGCCTGTTCTCTTGCGCATCTTAGTACTGCCTCTCTGTCGCGGTAGTGTAGCAATTTGGCCAACATTGATCTGGGGGGAGCACCCTGTGGGGGAGGTCGCCCCGGTACTCTATGGGCCCTCTCCACTGTGAAAAATGGGGAAAAAACTTCTCGGCCAAATAGTTCAACCAGCCAGCTTTCCACAAACGATGTGGGATCTCTACCCTCAGATTTCTCAGGGAAGCCGACAATACGGACATTGTTTCTGCGTAAACGATTTTCCATGTCTTCTGCTCTGTTGTATGTATCTTAGGCCATGCGGTAAGCTGCCTTTGCTTCTCGCGCCAACGGGGTAACTGCTCCTCCATATCGCTCACTCTGCTCTCAACTGCAGTTGCTCTTTCTCTAACCTTTTGCAGGTCTTGTCTGAGTAGTGAGACCTCTTCCCTCAGGCCCCCAAACTGCTCCTTCATATCAGTGACTGTGGCCATGCACACATTAACAGCCTTCAAAATATCATCCAGGGTGGGCTGCTCCAGGGTCTCTATTATCTCATCTGATGGTGGGGGGGAGGGAGGATGACTAATGTCCTCATGGAGCTGCTCAGGCATGTTGTCTGTATTAAGGCCCCAATCAGCTTGTGAAAAAAGATCTGCAGCTTCCCCATTACTTGCCGCCCCCCCCGCTTCCTCCGGGTTTTGTATTTTCTGTGTATAATATGTCATGTCTCTGTACTGCTCCTTACCCGGTCCTTTCAGCTGCTTCTTGCTGATATTATCCCTGGGCTTGTCCATCGTTCGTGGCGTGCGCTGTGCTTTGGCGCCATCTTGAGAGTCCGGTCCCGCCATCTCTAACGGGCCTCGGCGGGTCTTTGCTCTCGTGCAGAGGGCCGGTGGTGGGTCCGGATGGTAGGGGGTCTCGGTAGCCTTGTATAACATATCTTAAAGCAGCACTCTAACATCCTTACACCGATCGTTCTAAACGCGTGGCATAAAACATGTATGTCGGGACTATAAACGGGGCAGTGGCCAATAGCTTTCATCTCTTTATTTATTCTGAGCATGCGTGACACTTTGTCCATCGGATTTGTGTACACACGATCGGAATTTCCGACAACGGATTTTGTTGTCGGAAAATTTTATATCCTGCTCTCAAACTTTGTGTATCGGAAAATCCGATGGAAATTGTGTGATGGAGCCTACACACGGTCGGAATTTCCGACCGTGTGTACGGGGCATAACTGTAAATACTGTAACTGCCTGTCTGTGGTATTATTAGGAGCAGAACAACAGCAATTGTCTTCAGGTAGCTTTAGGTGCACACTGTGCAGAGGACGCACCACACTAATTGTAAATTCTGTAGCTGCCTGCCTGTGGTATTAATAGGATCAGAAGAACACCACTAATTTTCTTCAGGTAGCCTTAGGTGCACACTGTGCAGAAGACACAGTGCACTAACTGTAAATACTGTAGCTGCCTGCCTGTGGTATTAATAGGAGCAGAACAACAGCAATTGTCTCCAGGTAGCTTTAGGTGCACACTGTGCAGAGGACGCACTACACTAACTGTAAATACTGTAGATGCCTGCTTGGGGTATTAATAGGATAAGAAGAACACCACTAATTTTCTTCAGGTAGCTTTAGGTGCACACTGTGCAGAGGACATGGTGCACTAACTGTAAATACTGTAGCTGCCAGCCTGAGGTATTAATAGGATCAGAAGAACACCACTAATTTTCTTCAGGTAGCTTTAGTTGCACACTGTGCAGAGGACACAGTACACTAACTGTAAATACTGCAGCTGCCTGCCTGTGGTATTAATAGGAGCAAAACAACAGCAATTGTCTCCAGGTAGCTTTAGGTGCACACTGTGCAGAGGACGTACTACACTAACTGTAAATGCTGTAGCTGCCTGCCTGTGGTATTAATAGGATCAGAAGAACACCACTAATTTTCTTCAGGTAGCTTTAGGTGCACACTGTGCAGAGGACGCACTACACTAACTTGTAAATACTGCAGCTGCCTGCGGTACTGTACTATAGGATCAGAAGAACACCACTAATTTTCTTCAGGTAGCTTTAGGTGCACACTGTGCAGAGGACGCACTACACAAACTTGTAAATACTACAGCTGTCTGTGGTACTGTACTAATAGGATCAGAAGAACACCACTAATTTTCTTCAGGTAGCTTTAGGTGCACACTGTGCAGATGACGCACTAAACTAACTTGTAAATACTGCAGCTGCCTGTGCTACTGTACTAATAGGATCAGAAGAACACCACTCATTTTCTTCAGGTAGCTTTAGGTGCACACTGTCCAGAGGACGCACTACACTAACTTGTAAATACTGCAGCTGCCTGCGGTACTGTACTAATAGGATCAGAAAAACACCACTAATTTTCTTCAGGTAGCTTTAGGTGCACACTGTGCAGAGGACGCACTACACTAACTTGTAAATACTGCAGCTGCCTGTGGTACTGTACTAATAGGATCAGAAGAACACAAATTTTCTTCAGGTAGCTTTAGGTGCACACTGTGCAGAGGACGCACTACACTAACTGTAAATACTGTAGCTAATAGGACTAATAGGATCAGAAGAACACCAGCAATTTTCTTCAGGTAGCTGTAAATACTGTAAAAACACCCGCCTGCCTGTCAGTAGTAGGAAGAGAATAACAGGAACGGATCTAGCTAAACTGAATACAATATATATACAACACCTAGGATGTATATATATATATATATATATATATATATATATATATATATATATATATATATATATACACAATACACTGTAAGTGCAGCTAACTGACTCGCCTGCCTACTCTAACCCAAATCAAATGACACTGTCTCTCTATCGCTCTCTCAACGCCGGAACACAGTACACAGAGCCGCCATGCAGGCGGCCTTATATAGTGTGGGGCATGTACTAAACCCCCTGAGCCATAATTGGCCAAAGCCACCCTGGCTTTGGCCAATTATGGCTCTCTGTACAGACAACGCTGTGATTGGCCAAGCATGCAGGTCATAGTGCATGCTTGGCCAATCATCAGCCAGCAATGCACTGCGATGCCACAGTGAATTATGGGCTGTGACGCGCCACTCGAATTTGGCGCGAACGGCCCATATTGTTCGGAATTCGGGAATGACCGAACAGGCAAAATTCGAGTCGAACATACGTTCGATTCGAATACGAAGCTCATCCCTACTGTGCACAAAAGGCTCGCCAGAACCTGGAGACAAACTGACTACCCCTGTTTGAGACAATCACTTTGGCTAGCCCATGTAAGCGAAACATCTCCTGAGCAAAAATGGAAGCCAGTTCCTTAGAAGTGGGCAACTTCTTAAATGTATAACAATGACACATCTTTGAGAACAGGTCAACCACCATAAGTATAACTGTGTTGCCCTGGGAGTTAGGTAACTCCACAATGAAATCCATAGACAGGTGGGTTCAGGGCCCCTCTCCATTGGGTATGGGTTGTAGGAGGCCCACTGGAAGGTGTCGTGGAGTCTTACTCTGAGCACACACGGAACAGGCAGCTACGAAGGCAGTTACATTGGCCCATAGACTAGGCCACAAGAATTGTTGGGAAATGGCCCAAACGAGTTGATTCTTCCCAGTGTGGCCAACTGCCCTGGAAGAATGTTAAGTCTGGAGCACGGCAGTACGGAGACTCTCCGGGACAAAGCAGCGGTCACAAGGTTTCTCAGGAGGAGCATTGACCTGATCAGCAAGAATTTTGTCACCCAAAGGAGAAGTAAGAATGGTGTGAACCATAGCCAGAATACGATCAGGAGGAATCATAGGTATTGGAACCGACTCCAACTTGGAAGTGGAGGAAAATTGTCGTGACAAGGCGTCAGCCCTTACATTCTTAGTACCAGGTAAGAATGAGATAATGTAATTGAAACTTGAGAAGAAAAGAGCCCATCGCGTCCTTCTGGGAGAGAGGTGTTTAGCCTCAGACAAGAATGTGAGATTCTTATGGTCAGTAAGAATGAGAACCGGTACAGTGGAACCTTCGAGGAGATGTCTCCATTCTTTCAGGGCTAAAATGATCGACAACAGCTCTCTGTCACCAATCTCGTAATTGCACTCCGCAGGTGACAATTTATTGGAAAAGTAGCCACAAGGATGCATAGCGCTCTCAGAGGTAGGACATTGAGACAGAAGGGCGCCAACACCAGTCTCAGAAGTATCAACCTCAAGGATAAAAGGCAACGTAGGATCAGTATATGCCAACACAGGGCAGAAACAAGGGCAGCCTTGAGACACTCAGAGGCCTTAATGGACTCCGGAGACCAACTCTGTGGGCTACCATACTTTCTGGTCATATCAGTCAGGGGCTTGACCAGAGACAAGAAGTTACAAATAAACTTCCGATAATAGTTGGCAAAGCCCAAGAAACGCTGCAAAGGACGTAAACCCACTGGTCGGGTACACTGTAGGACTGCCGAAGGTTTCTCTGGGTCGATCGAAAAACTAGCAGTGGAAATGACATAGCCCAGGAATTTAACCTGTTCATAATGGAACTCGCATTTCTCCAGTTTACAATAGAGATTGTTCTCTCTTAGTTTCTGAAGCACACGACAGACATCTGTGTGGTGGCTCACCAGGGACTTGGAAAATATGAGGATATCATCGAGATAAACCACCACACATAACTGCAACAACTCTCGGAGGACATTGTTAATAAATTACTGGAAAACTGCCGGGGGGGTTACAAAGGCCAAAAGGCATTACGAGGTACTCATAATGGCCTGTTCTGGTATTAAATGCAGTTTTCCACTCGTGGCCCTCCTTAATCCGCACAAGATTGTATGCCCCTCTCAAATCAAGCTTCGTGAAAACCGTTACTCCCTTGAGGTGGTCAAATAACTCTGTAATCGTTCCCTGGACAAGTAGGACAAGACTTCAAAAAGTGACCTGCCTGGCCACAATAAAGGCATAATCTCTCCCTCCTCCTAAAGGTTCTCTAATCCACAGAGAGACACGAGAAGCCCAAGTGCATGGATTCATCTTCACTGACCGACTCAGTACCAGGAGGCATGGGAGGTAAGGGAGGCATGGGTGGGACTGCAAAGCTCGGAGACAAACGTACAGGAGGCTTCCGCAAGCGCTCCTTAAAAGAGAGTCTTTCTCTGAGTCTGGAGTTAATGGCAAACATGATCAACTTCTCCACCTCAGTGGGTATATCTTGGGCTGCTATCTCATCCTTGATGGAATCCAAGAGACCATGAGAAAAGGCAGCCATGAGGGCCTCATTGTTCCAAGCAACTTCTGCTGCCAGAGTACGGAATTCAATTGTACTCTGTTTGATGGACATGAGGCACTTGGCAGCAGAAGCGGAGCATGCGGGAATGTCAAATACCCTTTTAAAGGAGGCCACAAACTCAGGGTAACTCAAGACAACAGGTTTTTGTGTCTCCCATAGAGGGTTTGCCCAGGCCAAGGCTCTCTCAGAAAGCAAAGATATCATGAAACCTACTTTGCTTCTGTCTGTGGGAAACGCCTGGGGCAGCATCTCAAAGTATATCTCAACCTGGTTGAGAAACCCTCTGCATTGAACTGGATCAAACCCAAATCGCTGGGGAAGCGGAGCGGAACCAGATATATCTCTTATAGGGGTAATACTCGAGGTGGGTGCCTGCATAGAAACTGGCGCAGCAGCAGGGACAGCCTGCAACTCAAGCAGCTACAGTGGGAGATTACAGGTGAGCTGCGCAACTTCTGTCTCAGCCTGATTTCATGGTTTCTGACAGGGGAGTCATGCGACTCAGGAGCGTTTGTAACGCCATGGCAAACTGATCCATGCGGTGATCTTGCTCATCCAATCTGGAAAAAATATTACCAACAAGTGGATTGACTGTATGAAAATAATGAAAAATAAAAAATAAAAAAGTAGCGGAACTTTATATAAACACACGGGAGCAGGAATAAAATTGATAGCTTTTAATGGATTCAAATTGTCATAGAGTTTTTGTATTCAAATAATTCAATGCATGATGCTATATAAAACTATTCGTACAACTACTACAATTCATTGGAGCCAGAAAAAATATACATACATACATATTCCAACAAGGAATCAATATATATTATAAAAACATTTAAAGCATGAATGCATGATTGAATGGAGAAAATAATCATATATGAAAAACAAAAAAAGGGGGGTTATTGAGGAAGGAGAAAACCAATTAATATGGAACGGCCTGACCAGATGTATCATTGTATATACTAGGTTGATGTTGGCTCTACGCGTTTCAAGGTTTTTAACCTATCATCAGGAGCAAGGAACCATAGTGATAATCTAAAAAATAAAATTAAAAAATAAATAAATAAAGGGAAAATATTATTTTATTAAAGGAAAAAAAAAAAAGGGGGAAAGGAGAAAAAGGAGAAAAAAAAAGGGGGGAAAAAGAAAAAACACAAACAGGCAAGAAGGGTCCTCCCTGATGGACCCGAACTGCCCGTACACTTACATGTGTGGTCCACACAGTGGTGGTGCGGCCATGAAATCCCCAGACTGAACCAAATATGCCCTGCACGGGAGCTGAGGGGACATGCCGCGGTGGGCCAAACACAAAAATGAACAACGCCCCGCAGGAATAACAGTGTAGAAAGGTGGTGGAACAATGGAACCGAATCTAGAAGGGAAAAAGGGAGGAAAAAAGTGTTGCTGTGGGGTGGATGAAGACAAAAAGTGAAAAAACAAAATTAAAATAGAGATGAAAGATGTTAAAACAAGAGAGGGGAATAAGAAGGGTGAAAAAAATTAGTGTGAATGGAAAAAAGGAGTGAAGATATAGAAAGAGGTGAAGGGAAAAAGGGAGACTAAAAGGAAGGAGAGAGGAAAATATGTAGCTGGGTAATTCGAGAGAAACAGGTAGTGGGGAACAAGAGGGGAGAGAAAAGGAGAAAAAGGAGAGCAGGTGTGAGAAAAGGAAGAGGGAAGAAATAAAACCAAGAAGGTGGTGAAGGGGAAATGAAACTAAATGTGAAAACACAAATGTGGTGGGAGGGAGATGAGTACCTGATGTCGAATAAGTCCAAACAGGAGTGCATGGATGCATGGATGGTGGGTGAATGCAGGTGTGTACCTAGCGGGATGTGAAATTCATGCGGGGATGAGGTCCATAGCTGCCAGGCCCCCGCAATCATATCCCCAACGTCAGACGCTAGCCCACAATTAGGGAGAGAAGGGGAGGGCGTCGACAGCCCAGGAACCAGCCCATTCATGGTGCCACAGGCGGCGGCGTCAACCATGTCAATCCTCCACTGGGCCAGCAGATAGTGATCACTCGGTCGGCAAGCGTCGCACTAATAAGGCGCCAGCGTGTCCGGCTGGGATGTGTGACGTCGACGCACAGTGAGGACAAGCCCCGCCCACCCTCCGTCACAACAGGGCGGAAGGGGGGTCCGCAGTGAGCGTCGCAGCTCCCGAACGGGACAGAAAGGCAGGCCCGGCCAAACCACAGACGCATTCACCACTGCGTGCATGCAAGGAAGAAACCAAAAATTAGAAAGTAAATAGCTAAAAAATGAAACCAAAAAATAAAAATAAAATAAAAATCGAGAAAAAAAGGGGAAAAAAAGTGGAGATGTCACAACAGACAAAAATTAAGTATTGGGTAAAGAAATATGATATTAAATGAAACAACATTTAAACCTCTGACAAGCAAAAATGGGAATCAAGAAAAAATGTTTTCATATGGTTAATGCAGCCGTGTGCTTATCATCCCTAATTGGTTGATAATATATAAGGGAGGAATTAGTGGGACTTTATATGAGGTATAGGGTGCCGCTCAGGTCCCCCCCTCCATCCCGATTAGATGAAAATAATGAAAAATAAAAAATAAAAAAGTAGCGGGACTTTATATAAACACACGGGAGCAGGAATAAAATTGATAGCTTTTAATGGATTCAAATTGTCATAGAGTTTTTGTATTCAAATAATTCAATGCATGATGCTATATAAAACTATTCGTACAACTACTACAATTCATTGGAGCCAGAAAAAATATACATACATACATATTCCAACAAGGAATCAATATATATTATAAAAACATTTAAAGCATGAATGCATGATTGAATGGAGAAAATAATCATATATGAAAAACAAAAAAAGGGGGGTTATTGAGGAAGGAGAAAACCAATTAATATGGAACGGCCTGACCAGATGCATCATTGTATACACTAGGTTGATGTTGGCTCTACGCATTTCAAGGTTTTTAACCTATCATCAGGAGCAAGGAACCATAGTGATAATCAAAAAAATAAAATTAAAAAATAAATAAATAAAGGGAAAATATTATTTTATTTTTTTCTCCTTTTTTTTCTCCTTTTTCTCCTTTCCCCTTTTTTTTTTTTTTTTTCCTTTAATAAAATAATATTTTCCCTTTATTTATTTATTTTTTAATTTTATTTTTTAGATTATCACTATGGTTCCTTGCTCCTGATGATAGGTTAAAAACCTTGAAACGCGTAGAGCCAACATCAACCTAGTGTATACAATGATGCATCTGGTCAGGCCGTTCCATATTAATTGGTTTTCTCCTTCCTCAATAACCCCCCTTTTTTTGTTTTTCATATATGATTATTTTCTCCATTCAATCATGCATTCATGCTTTAAATGTTTTTATAATATATATTGATTCCTTGTTGGAATATGTATGTATGTATATTTTTTCTGGCTCCAATGAATTGTAGTAGTTGTACGAATAGTTTTATATAGCATCATGCATTGAATTATTTGAATACAAAAACTCTATGACAATTTGAATCCATTAAAAGCTATCAATTTTATTCCTGCTCCCGTGTGTTTATATAAAGTCCCGCTACTTTTTTATTTTTTATTTTTCATTATTTTCATCTAATCGGGATGGAGGGGGGGACCTGAGCGGCACCCTATACCTCATATAAAGTCCCACTAATTCCTCCCTTATATATTATCAACCAATTAGGGATGATAAGCACACGGCTGCATTAACCATATGAAAAAATTTTTCTTGATTCCCATTTTTGCTTGTCAGAGGTTTAAATGTTTTTTCATCTAATATAATATTTCTTTACCCAATACTTAATTTTTGTCTGTTGTGACATCTCCAGTTTTTTTCCCCTTTTTTTCTCGATTTTTATTTTATTTTTATTTTTTGGTTTCATTTTTTAGCTATTTACTTTCTAATTTTTGGTTTCTTCCTTGCATGCACGCAGTGGTGAATGCGTCTGTGGTTTGGCCGGGCCTGCCTTTCTGTCCCGTTCGGGAGCTGCGACGCTCACTGCGGACCCCCCTTCCGCCCTGTTGTGACGGAGGGTGGGCGGGGCTTGTCCTCACTGCGTGTCGACGTCACACATCCCGGCCGGACACGCTGGCGCCTTATTAATGCGACGCTTGCCGACCGAGTGATCACTATCTGCTGGCCCAGTGGAGGGTTGACATGGTTGACGCCGCCGCCTGTGGGACCATGAATGGGCTGGTTCCTGGGCTGTCGACGCCCTCCCCTTCTCTCCCTAATTGTGGGCTAGCATCTGACGTTGGGGATATGATTGCGGGGCCTGGCAGCTATGGACCTCATCCCCGCATGGATTTCACATCCCGCTAGGTACACACCTGCATTCACCCACCATCCATGCATCCATGCACTCCTGTTTGGACTTATTCGACATCAGGTACTCATCTCCCTCCCACCACATTTGTGTTTTCACATTTAGTTTCATTTCCCCTTCACCACCTTCTTGGTTTTATTTCTTCCCTCTTCCTTTTCTCACACCTGCTCTCCTTTTTCTCCTTTTCTCTCCCCTCTTGTTCCCCACTACCTGTTTCTCTCGAATTACCCAGCTACATATTTTCCTCTCTCCTTCCTTTTAGTCTCCCTTTTTCCCTTCACCTCTTTCTATATCTTCACTCCTTTTTTCCATTTACACTAATTTTTTTCACCCTTCTTATTCCCCTCTCTTGTTTTAACATCTTTCATCTCTATTTTAATTTTGTTTTTTCACTTTTTGTCTTCATCCACCCCACAGCAACACTTTTTCCCTCCCTTTTTTCCTTCTAGATTCGGTTCCATTGTTCCACCACCTTTCTACACTGTTATTCCTGCGGGGCGTTGTTCATTTTTGTGTTTGGCCCGCCGCGGCATGTCCCCTCAGCTCCCGTGCAGGGCATATTTGGTTCAGTCTGGGGATTTCATGGCCGCACCACCACTGTGTGGACCACACATGTAAGTGTACGGGCAGTTCGGGTCCATCAGGGAGGACCCTTCTTGCCTGTTTGTGTTTTTTCTTTTTTCCCCCTTTTTTTTCTCCTTTTTCTCCTTTCCCCTTTTTTTTTTTCTTTAATAAAATAATATTTTCCCTTTATTTATTTATTTTTTAATTTTATTTTTTAGATTATCACTATGGTTCCTTGCTCCTGATGATAGGTTAAAAACCTTGAAACGCGTAGAGCCAACATCAACCTAGTGTATACAATGATGCATCTGGTCAGGCCGTTCCATATTAATTGGTTTTCTCCTTCCTCAATAACCCCCCTTTTTTTTTTTTTTTTTTGTTTTTCAAATATGATTATTTTCTCCATTCAATCATGCATTCATGCTTTAAATGTTTTTATAATATATATTGATTCCTTGTTGGAATATGTATGTATGTATATTTTTTCTGGCTCCAATGAATTGTAGTAGTTGTACGAATAGTTTTATATAGCATCATGCATTGAATTATTTGAATACAAAAACTCTATGACAATTTGAATCCATTAAAAGCTATCAATTTTATTCCTGCTCCCGTGTGTTTATATAAAGTCTTGCTACTTTTTTATTTTTCATTATTTTCATCTAATCGGGATGGAGGGGGGGACCTGAGCGGCACCCTATACCTCATATAAAGTCCCACTAATTTCTCCCTTATGGATTGACTGTATCTTCTGAATTCATGGCCTTCGTCTACTATCAGAAACCATGCATCAGACCGAGGCAGAAGTATAGTTAAATCACACTTGTTTAATAGGCATAATAAAAAGGTAAACAGAGTAAGCGTGGTCAAAACAAGCCAGAGTTTATTAACTGGATCGGGTAGTCAGCCAAGCCAATGTCAGAGAGCCAGAGATGAACGTAGTAGTACAGCAAGCAGGATCAGGAGCCAGAAGGGACATCAGCCGATCAAGTCTTCAACAGGAACGCAGGAGAAAGTCTCTGTGATGTTGACAAAGGTGAAGGCAGAGATCAAGTGAGCTGGACGGCTTTAAGTAGGCAGGACTGATGAGCAGAATCAACAACAGCTGGGTAACTGTGGCGAGAGATGGGAGCTGGCAATTAGCCGACAGCTGAGGGCAGCTCAGAGAAGGAAGGGCTGAGCCCAGCCCTGACAACAAGACTCTGGTCCGGCCGCACCTAGAGTATGCAGTCCAGTTCTGGGCACCAGTCCTCAGGAAGGATTACTGGAAATGGAGCGAGTACAAAGAAGGGCAACACAGCTAATAAAGGGTCTGGAGGACATTAGTTATAAGGAAGGGTTGCGAGCACTGAACTTATTCTCTCTGGAGAAGAGACACTTGAGAGGGGATATGAATTTACAAATACCATACTGGTGACCTAAGGATGTAGAATTCCCTTCCACAGGCAGTGGTTTCAGCGGGGAGCATCAATAGTAAAAAAAAACTATTAGATAAGCACCTGAACAACCACAACATATAGGGATGTACAATGTAATACTGACAAAAAAGATTGCAAATAGGACTTGTTACTATACTTACCTCGGGTTTATATGCTTTAGTCAAACTACCACTAATGCCCCCGATACTACCCTCTGGAATATGCTCCACACTGACTATCTCCACCTCTGGACCCTCCCCCGTCACCTAGTTTAAAAGCCCCATTAACTTTTTGGCCATCTTCATTTCTAGCAGATCTGCACCCTCCTCATTTAGGTGCAGTGCTTCCCTTCTATAGAATTGGTGACGGACTGAGAAGTTGGCCCAGTTCTCCAGGAACCCAAACCCCTCTTTACTACACCAGTTCCTCAGCCACTTGTTTACTTCCCTAATCTCCCTCTACCTTCCTGCTGTGGCTCGAGGTACCAATAGTATTTCTGAGAATACTACCTTGGAGGTCCTTTTCCGCAATTTAGCTCCCAAGTCCCTAAAATCGTTCTTTAGGACACTCCATTTGCCTCTGACTTTGTCATTGGTGCCAACATGCACCATGACAGCCGGGTCTTCCCCAGCCCCTCCCAATAATCTGTCCACCAGATCCATGATGTGCCGAACCTGAGCGCCCGGTAGACAGCATACAGTTTGGTGCTTTAGGTCTTTGTCACAGATTGCAGATTCTCTGTCCTTCTAAGAATTAAGTCCCCTTCCCTTCCCCCCTACTCTCACTGGAGGAGTTCTTCCCCTGACAGCTCAATGGAGCGTACTTATTGGGATGTTCCAGCCCAGGATCGGACTCCCTGGCAGATCCGATTCAGGTATTTAAAAGGTGGGCTCTGGGGGGTTGCTGCATCACAGGAGGTTTTTCACCTTAATGGATAGAATCCATTAAGGTGAGAAACCTAGAGGGTTTACAACCCCTTTAACAACTTCCCGCCCAGCCTATAGCAAAATGATGGCTGGGAAGTGGTTTAGTTATTCTGACTGGGTGTCATATGATGTCCAGCAGGATAAGCTGGCGATCGCTGTTTTGGTGTGTCAGTCTGACACACCTCAACCCCAATCTCAGTAAAGAGCCTCTGAAGGAGGCTCTTTACCACGTGATCAGCCGTGTCCAATCATGGTTGATCACAGTGTAAACAGGAAGAGCTGTTTATCGGCTTTTCCTCACTCGCGTCTGACAGACTCGAGTAGAGGAGAGCTGATCGGCTGCTCTCCTGACAGCTCTGAAAGCTGAAAATTGGCTTGGGCAGGAAGGGGAGAAAGTGCCTGGTATTGAAGTGGTTAATAGCTCTTGGAAAGAAACTTTCCTTGAATCGATTTGTCCTCACCTTTATATTTTCAAACCTCCTGCCAGATGCCAGTAGTTCAAAAAGATAATATCCTGTGTGGGACGGGTCAGTTACTATTTTGCTGCCCTGTTGACACAACGTGACTCGTAAATTTTATTCAAAGTATCTAAACTACAGCCCACATCCTTCTGTGCAGCATTTATTATTTTATGAACAGCAGCCTTTTCTGCCAATGTGCAGTTGGGATCCCAGGCTAGAATACAATATATCAGCACACTGTCAATGAAGGAGCGCTTCACGTTCAGCGACCAGGATACATTTTCTGAGATATTAGTACCTAAAAACGTAAAAGCAGGAACCCACTCCACCAATTCACCTCTAATGTAGAGTGGAGCCTTTTCAGTCTAAAGCCTCGTACACACGATCGGATTGTTGGCCAACAAAACTTTTGTCCGAAGGGCGTTGGCCCAAACTTGTCTTGCATACACACGGCCACACAATTGTTGGCCAACAATTACGAACATAGTGACGTACTAGACGTATGACGAGCCGATAAAAAGGAAGTTCAATAGTCATGCGCCACCCTTTGGGCTCCTTTTGCTAATCTCATGTTAGTAGAAGTTTGGTGAGTGTCGATTTGCACTTTTCAGCTCGTGCTTGTCAGTTCATTTCTGTTTTTCAGGTCGTGCTTGTCAGTTTGTTTCTGTTTTTCAGTGCATGCTTGTCAGGTCGTTTCTGATTTTCAGTGCGTTCTTTTCAGTTCGCTTCTGATTTTCAGTGCGTGCTTGTCAGTTCGTTTCTGATTTTCAGGTCTTGCTTCTCAATTCCTTTCTGATTTTCAGTGTGTGCTTGTCAGTACGTTTCTGAATGGCCGTTCGTCTACTAGCCATGTGGCGTTCTCATCGGATAGATCATGCTATCATTGGGCTTGGAGATTTTGCTTTGACCCAAGTCCAGTCCAGGAACAGGAAGAGGAGCAGTCCTTGGACCAAGAATTGGTTGCTTAATCATGACCAATTCTGTCATATGCCTTTGCTGAGGGAGCTCCAGGAGAATAATCCTGATGATTTTAGGTTTAACCTTAAACTACGTAGAGGGTTCTTTACTGTAAGAGCAGCAAGGATGTGGAAGTCCCTTCCACAGGCGGTGTTCTCAGCGGGGGGCGTTGATAGTTTCAAAAAACTATTAGATAAGCACCTGAATGACCGCAACATATAGGGATATACAATGTAATACTGACATACAGTATAATCACACACATAGGTTGGACTTGATGGACTTGTGTCTTTTTTTCAACCTCACCTACTATGTAATTATGTATCTCCGGATGATGGACCCCTTCTTTCACCGTCTATTGGCATTGCTTACCCCCTATATTAGTAAGCAGGACACATGCATGCGGCTTGCCATTACACCCGAGCAAAGGCTCATCGCTACCTTGCGGTACTTGGCAATAGGCAGAAGTCTCCAAGATCTGAAGTTCACAACTGGGATCTCCCCTCAGGCTCTGAGACGCATTATTCCAGAGACCTGTTTTGCCATTATCCAAGTCCTGCAGAATTACTATATTCAGGTAAGTTTTAGCCTTTAGCATCACATTCTATGTATTTAATGTTTGCTAATGTATTGTATTACTTTCTACATTCCATAAATACTATTATTGTAATATGCTGTGAATGTCATCTTTGTCCTCATGCATGTTGTAAGCTTTTAATGCTTTTTTGTCCTTCATACATATTTTCCGTCACTAACCTCCCCAGCATGCTATCCTGGGCCCATACACACCTAGCTTAGCAACTTAACAATGTATTTTGTTAGCTTCATGTCTGTGCTTACCCTAAACACCCCCTAAAATGTGTACAAATGTTATTGTTGTCCTCAAATTCAGGCAGAGTGCAAGAGGCCATTTTTTTGGGGCACACACTCATTTTGAACCCTCCCCCCCACCATAACATTTTTAGAATGGGCCACCAGAGTAGGTGAGGAATCGGATAAGTTGACCTTATACTTTTGTCTTTAAATACTCATTTAAATAAATGTTATACTTATGTTGGCCAAGAATGTTTGTGTCAAATATGCTTACAATGTTATGTGCAAAAGTAGTAATTTTTTTTCTTGTTTGACTCCACAGTTTCCTTCCAACCCACAGGAATGGCAGGCTGTTGCAGCCCAATTCCACCATCAGTGGGATTTTCCCAACTGTGGTGGGGCGATTGATGGGAAGCATGTCTGTATTGTCTCATGACCCAACTCGGGCTCTTATTATTATAACTATAAGGGTTTTTGCAGCATAGTCATGCTAGCGGTAGTGTCTGCAAATTACAAGTTCCTATACCTGGATGTTGTGAAGAACGGCTGCTACTCAGATGGAGGAGTGATTGCACAGACCGAATTCTACCGTTGGCTACAGAATGGCAACTTACATTTGCCACCTCCTGAGGAGAATGTCAAGGACTTCAATTTTGTCTTTGTGGTAAATGAGGCCTTTGCTCTGGGGGAACATCTTATGAGGCCCTTTCCTACGAGGAACCTTACCTCAGAGCAGAGGATCTACAACTACAGGCTCTCTCGTGCCCAAAGGGGTGTGGAAAATGCCTTTGGCATACTATCCAGTCAGTTCAGGCTGTTTCTAACATCAATTAACCTAGTCAAATACAAGATAAACCATATCGTATTGTGCTGCTGCATTCTGCACAATTACTTACATAGGAATGCAAGCAGCTACCTTGCCTCACTTCAAAGTGAGGTTGACTTTTCAGTGTCAGGCCCAGCTGATCCTGGTGTGATGACGGCTCTGGAAAGTGGTCATACTGGGTTGCCCTCCCAAACTGCTCGAGATGTCCGGCAACAATACATGGTCTACTTTGTGAGTAGAGGGGCAGTGACTTTGCAGCAAAATGTTGCTGATAAGGAATAAATAGTTGATTTAATACTAAACTCCTATTTCATTTGAATTACTGTTTGTGTTTCTTATCTGTCTTCTAGGTTCTCAAATGGACTTAATTTTGGCCATTTTCTACAATAGTGCAAATGTAACTTATTTGCTCCATGAGGTGACAATCTCTTCTTCAGCTAACTACTATGTTGTGCTTTGCGTCTGCTACACACACACAGTGTTATTGTTGTTAATGTAATTAATGCATTCATGTTAAAAATGTTCAGTCTTTTCAACTCCTTTAATTAATTTATTTGAGGCCCTAAAATTTTCCAACATTTTAGAGCACATTGCCACTGTAACTATACCAACATAACAAATACACTGGTATTGAGCATTGAAATATGAAGCCACACATTGTTTAGTATAAATCATTTTACTACAAGCACATTCACATGTGCATTTTAAAAGGTTTTTGAACAAACCAACATCTTGGTGTATAACATGTATGTTTGCCATTATTTTGCGTTTTTTGGGGCTAAACAGGCATGTTTAAAAACATAAGATACACATCCCCAAATCAGGAACTTACAAAGTTTGACAATGCTAAAGTGAAGGTCATATCAGACATTAGTATCCCAAAACTGTTGATGTTGCTTTCCTCAGATGGGGTGATCTCACCCCTCTAAAAGCCAAAATTTGAAGCCACGTAGACGTAGAGGCATAACTGTTAAATGTCCCTTATGATCCCCTGCCTAAAATGTGTGTAGGTACAAACAGGTTAGTTTTTAACCACTTCAATACACGGCACTTACACACCTTCCCGCCCAGACCAATTTTCAGCTTTCAGCGCTGTCGCACTTTGAATGACAATTGCGCGGTCATGCAACACTGTACCCAAACTAAATTGTTATCATTTTGTTCCCACAAATAGAACTTTCTTTCAGTGGTATTTGATCACTTCTGGGATTTTTATTTTTTTTTAACAAATAAAGACCGAAAATTTTGAAAAAAAAATGTTTTTTTTGTTTCTGTTACAAAACGTTGTAAATAAGTATGTTTTCTCCTTCACTGATGCGCACTGATGGGGCTGCACTGATGGGAAGTGAAAAGGTGGCACTGATGGGCACCGATGAGGTGGCACTGATGGGCATTGATGATGGGCACTAATATGCGGCACTGATAGGCAGCACTGATGTGCACTGATAGGTGGCACTGATATGCAGCGCTGATGGGCACTGAAAGGCAGCACGGATGGGCACTGATAGGTGGCACAGATGGGCACTGATAAGTGGCACAGATGGACACTGATAGGTGGCACAGATGGGCACTGATAGGTGGCACGGATGGGCATGGATTGGCACTGATAGGTGGCACTGATGTACGCTAATTGATGGTACGAATGGATGCTAATCAGTGCCAAACAATAATGCCTGCCATTCAGTGATGCCCATTGTGGGCACTGATTGGCATCCATTGTGAGCATTGATTGGCATCCATTGTGGGCACTGATTGGCATCCCTGGTGGTCTAGAGCGGTATACCTGGTGGTGACATCCCTGGTGGTCCTAGTGGCATCCCTGGTGGTCCAGTGTGGGCATCCTCGGGGGGGGGGGCTGCGCTGATAATCAATCAGCACAGCCCCCTGGTGATGTCATATGATGTCCGGTCAGGATATTGAAACCACTTTGCCGCTGTCATTTTGCTATATGTCCTGCAGCAAGTGGTTAAAGCCCCAAAACACACACTGCATTGCACTTGTAAAGTGGATTGGCCTTTCATAAATAACCCCAAGTGTGTCAACATGTGCTAGCTCCCATCATGGGGCATCAATGGACATGTTTCGGGGGTGCAAACCCTTCCACTCACCTACTTTAGTTTGGAGGAAGTGGTTGCATCCCCAAAATGCGTACATTGATATCCCGTGATGGGAGATAGCACATGTTGACACACTGTGTGTTTTGGGGCTTTAGCAAACTAGATGTAGGGAAAGACACACATTTTAGGCATGTAATCATGAGGGAAAAATTAATATTTTGGCACCATTTGTGGGCATCTTCAAATTTTGGCTTTGCGATTCTTAAAAACACATAAAGATTACAATCAACATTACTTAGGGCAGCGTTTCCCAACTCTCCTTCTCCAGATGCATTCCCAGGTAATGTTTTCTATATTTTTTGATTTTGTCACATATGATGATGTCATTTTCCAGGTTAGTAATTCACACAGTCTTTTTTCTACTGAGGAAAATACAGAAAACAAGACCTGGTGGCGCACCTAGAGAAGTGGAGTGGAGAAACACTGACCTCGGACACTAAAGCCTAGGTTCACATTGGGGCAATTTGTCATATAATTTGAGAGATAAAATTGCATGACAAATCGCAGCCTATTGGAGGCAATGGCACTGTTCCAATTGGTGAAACACAGAATTAGTGGCGCCGCACCAATTTGCAAAAGTAGTTCCTGCACTACTTTTGGCGATTTCAGGTGCAACTTCAATAGAAATCTGGGCATGAACACACACATGTAATCAATTTAAAACTGTACAAACACATGTAAAAAGTAACAAAAAAAATAAAACATGTTTGGTTTTTAAATTTTAGCTAAAATATTAATGATGTTGATAACTCTGTTTTGCAGATCATGCATGTTTTCTTTCATTTTCTCCAATTCACTATTGCAAACCAAGAGCTCATTGATAAGTATTTGTGCACTTGCACTGCTGAAGTGATTTCGGTCTTTCACAACATCCACATCACCTAAAAAATAAAAAACACACCATGTATTAGAAATATGCATCTATTACTTGAAGCTGTGGTCTCAGACACTGACCTGTGGTCGACACAGTTTCAAGAACTTCACACAGCACTTCCCGCACATTAGCATCAACATCTTCTTCAGGGTGTCTGGTGAGTTGACTTTCTGTATCTTCAGGAGTTGCTGGGTTACTGGTGTCCACACACAGCTCAGATGTGCAACTCACACTGCAACTCACTCCTCATTGGCTTACCTTTAAATAGACTATCCCCCCTTCAGTCCATCATGAGTGCTGCTGCCAGACTCATCCACCTTACAAACCGCTGTGTCTGCTACCCCTCTCTGCCAAACCCTCCACTGGCTACCACTTGCCCAACTAATTAAATTCAAAATACTAACAATAAGTTACAAAGCCATCCACAACTCTGCCCCCAGCTACATCACTAACCTAGTCTCAAAATACCAACCTAATTGCTATCTCCGTTCCTCCCAAGACCTCCTGCTCTCTAGCTCCCTCATCACCTCCTACCATATCCGCCTCCAGGACTTCTCCCGAGCCTCGCCTATCCTCTGGAATTCCCTACCCCAATCTGTCAGACTGTCTCCAAATGTATCCACTTTTAGGTGATCCCTGAAAACTTTCCTCTTCAGAGATACCTATCCTGCCTCCATCTAACAACTGCACTATTTTCTCCATTAGCTCATCCCCCACAGCTATTACCCTTTTGTATAACTTGACCCTCCCTCCTAGATTGTAAGCTCTAATGAGCAGGGCCCTCTTATCCCTCCTGTATTGAATTGTATTGTAACTATACTGTCTGCCCTGTTGTAAAGCGCTGCGTACACTGTCGGCGCTATATAAATCCTGTATAATAATAATAATAATAATAATAATAATAATGTCCCTCTTCTTTTCTCCCCTATGTGAATCCAAAAAAGGTATACTTAGCAGACAGATATGTTAGGCTAGAAATAGTATTATGAAACATTGCTTGGAAGTGTCTTCCAATTGTCTGTTTTGGCTGCATTCCAAGCTGAATACATGATTTTTTCCCTTTACAAAGCAGGAATACTTATCTGTTTTGTGCAAGTTTCACACATAGAGATACCCCTATTATCCACTGGTGCACCTGCGTGGGACACCATAACAAGGGTGTTATATAGTTACATAGTTACATAGTAGGTGAGGTTGAAAAAAGACACAAGTCCATCAAGTCCAACCTATGTATGGTGTCCCACACTAGTGTTCCTGCGTCCAGATGCATAAACAGCTGCTGAGTGTCCTCTACTGACACTGAATAAAGTTGAGATTTCATTATAGCTACAAACACATCTAGACAACAATCGAATGAACTTACTTTCATCAAAATAGTCCATAACAAATGCATTTAACGTGCATCTCTCAAAAATTAAGTATTAGGGGTCTATCAAACAATGTTTAATATCCCGCGAACATTCCCTGTGTCCATGAAAATAAAACTTGGCATTTTAAACTGTAGAACAGTAAAGAAAAGAACATGGACCAACACAAAAGTAATAATAATAGGTACACCGGACAAATACTTACATTTTCGCAGCACTTTCCTGATCTTTTTAACTGATCTTCCTCTTTCAATTTAAGGTCTGACCAGTGTTTTCTCAACTGATCCTTGTTTCATCGTGCGACAAAATTCCTGTGCAGTCTTTTTAAAACTTTATCCATGATCTTGGTCTTTCTGACATTCGGGTTTCTGTAAGGTCCATGCTTCCCATCATAGTCTGTCCTCACTAAGATGTCCACCATCTCCACCATTTCTTCAAATGACATATTTGTGGCCTTATAGCTCCTCCTGGATCCGGAAGTGGCTTCCTCTGGGTTTTCCTCCTTGCTGCTCTCACCGCACACCTGCTGTCTTGCCGCCATTTGCTCTCCCACTGCTCCGAAAGAGAAGAGGCGGGGAATACACTAGAAAGAAGGACAGGGGCAGAATTTCACGCATGCGCAGTGTATATAAAGCCATAACATGCGGTCGATGTAACGGCCGTAGGAACGATCTGGGAGTAGAGGGTGAACATTCAACATTGCCAAAAGGAAACATAAAATGAAGGTACAATTGTAAATTGGGGCATCAGTGCTTAGTGGCCTATACTGCTTATAGATTGAGGCCTATATTGGGACCAGATTATTTATGAGTTTAGCCTGACATTAGGGTCTGTCTTGTGTTGTGTCTTGCAGGCATCTGCTAATTATTTTCATTCACTATTAGAATTTATGGGTATGCCACATGGTTTACAAAAGGAGTGAACATACATTTGGGTACCATCATCCTAAATATGACTAAGATCAGAAAATAGGGTAAAAAGAGGGATCAGAGCAATCGATATATACGAGACAATCAAAGATCTTTATCTGTTTGCCCGCAAACTGACTTTCAATTACATGTTTGACCCTGATCGCAAACGTGCTAACCTGGAAAAGGAATTAGCCGAAAGGACCAAAAACTTCACAATAGCAGAGTCCAGAGCACTAAGAGATCTCATGCTACTCCTTGATGAGGGAATGGTCGAGTCGGATCCCTCAGATGGCAATTCCGACCCCCCCCCGATCTGTCAAACGACTAGTACTTCTCAATCTCAATATTCTATCCCCAAAACTCCTCTAAAAATAAAGTCCAAAGCTTTTCCTGATTTATTAACCTGTCCCTCCATCTGGGCTTTTTTGCATGAATGTATTCTTTCCCTTAAAAAAGAACGATGGCAGACATCATCCTCTAATTTGACCCGACAACAATTTCGAGCGGTTACCAAATTACAAAAAAACACCAATTTAGTCATAAAGCAATCTGACAAAGGTGGCAACCTGGTGTTTATGACTCACCATCAATATCAGACCATGTGTCTTGATATCCTTTCCAACTCCAACTGGTATCTACCCATTGAAGATCACTTCATTCAACAAACCATTGATGAATTTAGGGGACTCATCGGTGGGGCCTTCCTTGAGGGCCTCATCGATGACGACACCTATAAATTCATCAATGTACAATACCCACGTACTCCCACATTTTATGCCTTACCAAAAACTCATAAAAACCTTTCCGTACCCCCAGGTCGACCCATTGTCTCTGGGAAGGGTTCCCTAACGGAAAACGCCAGCAAATTGGTGGATACTTTTCTTTTACCTCATGTTATGAGACTACCTTCTTATATCAGGGACACAACCGACCTGTTGAAACACATCGAGGGGATCCAGATCCCTCCGGACGCCCTCCTCGTGGCTTTTGATGTTGAGGCTTTGTACTCAAGCATCCCCCACGAGCAGGGCGTCCGGATGGCTGGCTCCTTTCTGATGGAACAAGACCATCACACCTGGCCCACCAATACCTTCATCTTAAAACTCTTAGAATTTATTTTGACCAGAAATTACTTTTTATTTATGGATCAAATGTATCTTCAAATCCAAGGCGTTGCAATGGGCACATCTTGTGCCCCCTCATACGCGAATTTATATCTTGGCGGTTGGGAACGAATGATCTTCAGTGACGACCTCATGGAACCATTTTTGGACCATGTTTTGGGATGGTTTAGGTTTATTGATGACCTTTTGGTCATTTGGACAGGCACTGAGCAACTTTTACAGACATTTATTGCAGAGCTAAACATCAACTCATTTAATCTCCATTTTACCTTTTCCCATGATAGACTAAGCATTCCATTTCTAGACGTTTTGATTACCAAGGATTCCACCGGTCACCTAACTACAGACCTTTATCGTAAACCCACCGCAGGCAACACCTTGTTGCACGCCTCTAGTCTTCATCCCCGTCCTCTGGTCCGCAGTATTCCTTTTGCTCAGTATCTTAGACTGAGAAGAAACTGCACAGAGGACGGGGATTTCTACAAACAGGCGAATGCTCTCCGCACACGATTGGTGGCGAGAGGCTATAAACGTACCGTACTAAGAAAAGCTTTCAACAAGGCTTTGGCCTTAGACCGACAAACATTATTATATGGCCCTCCTCGTCCTAAACAACCTTATACGACCAAGATTATTACTAAATTCTCCACCCACCACCAGCAATTACGAAAAATACTGTCAAGCCATTGGCATATTTTAACTGACCACCATGTCCTCAAAAAATATATTAAACCCACCCCTGACCTGGTTTTTAAAAGGGCCACTTCTCTAAGGGATAGATTAACACACAGTCATTACAGGGTTCCTTCCCCTGGTCCATCGCAACCCAGAGGCACATACAAATGTGGCAACTGTCCACATTGCCCCTGGATCCAAGAAGGACAACATTTTTTACTTCCCAATGGGGAAATGTTTGCCCCCAAACATTCGGCCCATTGTGGCACACGTGGTGTCATCTACCTTATGACCTGCGTGTGTAGCGCCTTCTATGTGGGGAAGACAATTAGAGAACTGCGGCAGAGACTGGGGGACCATCTATATGCCTCTACGAATGGTAAGCTCACCACCGTGGGCCGCCATATAGGCATTTATCATTGTTTCAATTTGGATTATATCCGGTTTACAGTATTAGACGTTGTCCCGAAAGACCCCCGAGGGGGCAACTGGGACTGCGAAATTTTAAGACGTGAATCCTTGTGGATTGAGCTACTTAATGCATGTGTCCCTCCTGGTATCAATGAGACACATTCATATAAATATTTCCTTGAATAATCTAGTTATAATTCGTTTCTTTTTCCCCAGTCCCTGCCGCAGCTCAACCATTTACACATAAGGGATCTCCAACAATAACAAATCAAAAATAAAAAATCGTTTGTGTGTACATTCATATAACTAAGTACATCAATTATCGCATTCAGCAAAATTCTTTGAACTTTATCAGACTCCAGGTTCTTTCCTTAGGACCATATACTGGTGGACTCTTTATTTATATAGTCAATGTTTTTTAATGTCTTTGTTTGTGGCTGACTTCATTATTCCAGTAGATGACTTGCTGTTTCAGTAAAAGTTATGTATATTTAGATTGCAATTGTTATATATTGTCCTGGGACGGGCTGCGATGCATGCCTCCGCAGCTGTGGGCGGTCCCGCTGCTGGAGACCATACACCGCCTCCCCCCCTCCCAGTTTATTGTTTTGAAACATCATGTGCACCTTAATGATTACTTAATTGCACCTGCCATTCTGCTCTGAGGGGATGTGAGGAGTTTATTCTCCCCCTGTGGCGGGTTTGCGTTCCTCCGGCGGTAGCCTGGGCTCTTCTGAGCTCAGCCGCCGCTTCGTTTTGACCAGTGCCTATGCACTGGCCGATGTTGAGCTATGCGCCTGCGCTGGACGCAGTGCCCGCGCCTGCGCAATAGTGGAGGATCGGACCCGGAAGTGTATGCGACGGTTCTTTCCGCCGTTTGAACTTCCGGGTTGGAGGCATTTAAGATGCCCAGACCCAGCTGCTTACAGCGTCTGACGGACACCCAGCACCGCATCAACGCTACCTGGAAACCCTGTAAGTACTTATTGTACAGTCTTTATGCAGGATAGGATTACCCATCACCTCTGTGTGTTTTCCCTCCCTGCTAAACACGAAAAAGAGTTTACCATATGTGCCTACTTTTAACCTCTCTTCCATGGGTTTATATCCCTTATAGTGATTTTTTGCGACGACATGGTGTGGCGCTCCAGAGAACCGTTATGGTTATAGTTTGGTGAGTGCAATTTTTAAACTTCAAATTTCAGATATATTCTCCAATACCAACTATGTACTTTTTGTAAAATTATGTATGTTTTTTACTATGTTGATACTGTATTGTTCTTTACCCTCATAGACTATATACTGTTAGACGCCTCCTGAAGAAGCGGCTGTGACCGCGAAACGTAGAGGTCACGTCTGCAAGTATCACACTATACAATTTCTGTCCATATATTTGTGTGGGCATTAGCTATACCAACCTAGTATCAACAATGCTGTAAAACAATTATTATTGTCTATGCATGTCATGTTATGAATATGTACAAATGATGTCCCCTTTTGGACTTTTTTATCATGTTTTGAAATAAATTTATGCTTTTTTAACTCAAGTCTTTTCTTATGGTACCGTAATAGTCCGTTGTTTTTGTAAAAGAGGCAGGACATTATTGGAGAGGTCCTTGCTCTGATCCCTCTTTTTACCCTATTTTCTGATCTTTTTCATTCACTATGGTGGATAAATTCACAGCGCCAGACTTTTTGCCAGAATTTATAGAGCAGTACCAGGAGCTGCCATGTCTATGGCAAGTCAAGAGTAGGGATTACGCAAATAAAATCAAGAGAAAGGCAGCGATGGAGAAACTGTTGGAATTGGTGAAGCCTCTGTATCCCACAGCAGACATAAATTATTTGAAGGCCAAAATTGGTAGCCTGCATAGTACATATAATAGGGAGCGCAAGAAGGTCATGGAATCCCAAAGATCGGTACTACCACAGCCTGCATTTTTTGTCTGACCAAACGGAAACACGCCCATCACTCTCAATGCTTCCTTCCACATCGGCTGAGGCCACAGCTTCTGAGGTCCACCCTGATCCTTCTACAAAGGAATAATATGTGGAGGAGCCCAGCTTGACCCAGGTATAGCAGTGTTGAACATATTTGTAGACAAAAATATAATGATGTTAACTAGACATCATTGATCCCAAATTTCTGCCTTAACAAAGTGATTTACATATCAATAGACAGTGGTGGCCAAAAATGATTGGGACAAGAATGTAAAATGCTGGTGTCAGAATGATAGTCTTTTCTATTTGTCAACATTCAATTTGCAACAGTCATGAGCTCAAAATTGTGTGTAATTGATGACCAAAAAAAACACAAATATGTCCCATTTTCATACACAGGAAAGTCTCAGTCAGGACGAGCCTGTGCCCAACAGCCAGCCAGAGTCACAGATTCCTCCCCTATGCCCTCCTACTAAAAGGGCCAGGAAGACCAGAAACCTGGATGCCTTCTTCAGCCATGCAACAACGGCAATCAGTATGGCCCCGGATGCGCAGGAGGCATTTGGCTGCATGACAGACAAGCTGAGGGATATGGAGGAGGACCAACGGAGTATGTGTGAAGAGCTGATCCTGAAGCTCCTCAACAAGGGGAGGAGGGGACAAATTACACCTAAAACCCACATTTGTGATTTAGATGACAATCCTCCACCACCTCCATCACCTCCACAGACACCACAGCAACTTCACCCACCACAACAGCATGGCGGACCGTGGCAAATACAGCCCCAACACCCCCAACAAGCCAGCTGGGCTGGAAATTTTCACCCCTACAATTTATCATTTTCTTTTAAATTATGATTTGAGTTGTTATACTTTATTTTTTTATCATGCAGAGAATACAGTTTTTATTTAAATTAGTTTATTTGGATTTGTAGGGCAAATTACATGTATAATTTATTTTAGTTGATATGTTAAAGAATGCACAAGAAAATAATGGCCTATGTGGAAGGAAGCGTTGAGAGCAATGGCCTGGGTTTGGTTTGATCTGGCAAAAAAGCAGGCTATTTTAAGACCACAGCCTGGGGACATGTATGTCATCTGTCATATTTGTCATATGTCAAATGGACTCCCGAGCTCTCGGAGTCCAGGACTGTATTGTGCTCCCTATTAAATGGACTCCTCAGGTTCCCAATATTACGCTTCACATAATTGAGGTCTGCCCTGGGATACAAAGGCTTCACCAATTCCAACATTTTCTCCATCACTGCCTTCCTCTTGATTTTCATATGACCTTCTTGTGCTCCCTATTAAATTTTTAAAAATGTTATGCAAATATATTGCCTATGTGTTTTACTTAAAAAAGGACAGTTTGTTTGTGAGTAAGCAGGTACATTTCAAATACAATGTCAAATTAACAAGGGACACCAACAAAGTTGTATCTTTGAGCTTAAAAAATATGAGATAATAATAAAAAATAAAAAACCCAGCAGTGATTAAATACCACCAAAAGAAAGCTCTAATTGTGTGAAGAAAATGATAAAAATGTAATTTGGGTACAGTGTAGCATGACCAAGCAATTGTCATTCAAAGTGTGACAGCGCTGACAGCTGAAAAATGGCCTGGGCAGGAAGGGGGTGTAAGTGCCCTGTAGGCAAGTGGTTAAAGAATATGTTTGCCGTGGTAATGCATTCTCAAAGAGTGAAAAAAATCTGTTTAATTCCTCAGACAGTTGGATATTAGACTTTGCAGCCGGATGAGTGTTCTCTCTATGGCTTAGGATATGCTGTATGTATCCCTTTCCAACCTTCCTGTGCATCATTCCCACTGAAATATTCTTCAATATTACTTTTATAAGCTAATTTGGCCTCTTTCATGCCATCTTTAGGTTTGCTGTGGTAACACTGTACTTAACCTATCCTGTTCTCTCAAGAGACACAGTAATCTCTTGGTCATCCAGGGCTTCTGATTAGGAAAAACCTTGATATGCTTCCTTTCTGTAACATTGTCTACACAGGTACTAATGTAGTTCAGTACCGTTTCAGTGTGTGTATTTAGGGCATGTTGTTAAAAGATTTCACAGTTGGTCCCCTCAAAGCAGTCATGTACTGTAACTGCTCGAGAGAGCCATCTGGCCAAATCCTTATCTCCTTGTTTTCTGGTACAATTCTCTGCCTAATTGGAATGTACAACGGAATAAGAAAAAGGGATAGATGATCTGACGGGCTAATATGAGGTAGTTGAACAGCCATATATGCTCCCCCAACATTGGAATAAACTATATACAATGTATTTGCACCCCTGGTTGCACACCTCACTAATTGATGTAATCCTTGGACAGCGGATCTCAGAATTACATGGTCGAAGTCACTGTCAATCACAAGTACCCGTCAGAATGTGTACACTGGAGCTTACCTATAGTATTATTTTTGCCAAAGTATCCAAAGTTGCAGCAGTATTTGCATCAGGCGGTACATTTACCACAAGGTTGAATATTGCTGTGAATTCCCTTGGCAAATAAAAGGGTCTACACTTCACAACCAAAAATTTGAAATATGGAGAACAGTAATTGTATATAAAGGTGAGTACCCCCTGGTACAAAAAGGGACTTTGAAGGCGAACTTTTTGAAAAAATACAAATGTTTAGAAAAATAGAAAAATTTAATACATAAAAACCCTGTCATAAAAAGACATGACAGTGATGTACAAAGTAGTATACAATATTCATGTGTAGCATGTGAGCAAAACAACACAACACTTCTCCTGTAATCCAACGCGTTTTGGGATGTTTGAAGTAAATCCCTTCTTCAGGGGCATGAAGGAGACGATGGTTGGAAATGCTCTGGAACAGAAAAACAGGTCAAATCTAGACTTACAGAAGGAAAAAAGACAATGTCGAATATGGAGGACATATATACACAATAATTCTGCACTACCACAAAGGGGAATGGACACAGCAGCTAACACAACCAGCAAGTGTAAACAATGTCAAAAAAACAAGATAAGTGTAGCGCTAGGAAAAGATCACAAAATGAAGTCTATGGATTGACAGTTCGAAGTTCATAAGTTTAAAAGAACATCCCTGGAAGGAATTAGAAAAGTCTTCTGGAACAAATCTCCACAGGAGTATAAATCATCTGTGACAGGAGCCCACACACCACCAATAGAAGTGAAGAGGCTTACCGGACTCAGTGGACCCAACAAGGCATACGCCAGGTGGAGTCAATCAGACTTGGGTGGTGCTGGGTTGAAGTTGGCCCGGACGGGAAAAGTTGGTGGAGTGGCTACCACATGGCTGTGTTCTTCAAGCGTAATCGGGCCCAAAGATATGAAGTACGGCACCCATAAATCGTATCCCTCAGATCCTAAAGAGAAGGAATGGGCAAATAGTGTAAATCCATTTTAATGGGAAATATATTAAAAAAGTATACACTCACATAAAAGGGTATCTAAAAACAGCGCTGTAGAGAAGTGGCGACAGTGGGGTCCTACCCGACGCGTTTCGTCTGCATAGACGTCGTCTGGGGGGTTCCCCCCACTGTAGCCACCAGAGTATATATAAGAAAACCATCAAAATCAATGAAAAACAGCTCCACCGTTATTGAAACGTCACTTCCGGTATTGAGGGAAAATGGCCGATCGGCGTGCGTTCCAAGGTGACCTGCATGCGTTCCACGCCTCACAATGGTGGGCACCGGAAGTGGAAATGAGTAGAGTAAAGAATTCATTCAAGAATTCATGTAAAAGAAGGCCCTGTCAATAGTGTCAATAAAGAAGGAGGTGAATGGGTAGGTGAGTGACGTGAAATGGCATAAGGGATATGAGCGGCGCAACTGTGTGCGCGCGCATCAAGGTGAAAAGACATATACTGCGCATGTGCAGGGAGCGTGTGTAATGGAGTAGTGGAGGGGCGGCACGACGGCAGTAGAAGCCGTGCCGAGCTACGTGTCAACTGCAACTGTGTGCACACGCATCAAGATGAAAAGACATACACTGCGCATGTGCAAAAAACGTGTGTAATGGGGCAGGTGAAGGGGCGGGACAACAGCAATAGAAGCCGTGCCAGGCTGCGTATCAAGTGCATACATAGTGAGAGCCTCCCAGAAAGGCGGGCAAATGTAAATGCCTTGGTGGCTATGGTAACAAGCCCCAACAGCGGCGTGATCTCCATATAGAAGGACGTTAAAAAAGCTAACGGGACAAATAAATGCCAGTGTGAACAAACATATATCAACTGGGTGACACAGTAATATTACCGTAAATTTGTGAGGACAAATGTACAAATAACATACAATATATCCCCAATTATGTGGGCTTTAAAAATAGAAAGACAGGGACAGATGGTATTAAACCATGAAGGGAATGTCTGTTGTTATACAGAAACATGGAGCTGATTTCCACAGTGTGATAAAATATAATAATAACAAAAAAACATATACAGTAGATGTCTTATAACAGTATATGTAACACAATCAAAAGCATGAGTTGCATTACTGCAGGCTGAATAGGGCAAACATCCATACACCTATGGCTAGATTGAATGAATGTCTATACAATTATGGCCCAAATCAGGTGAATAAAATAAGGGGGATAAAATACACATAAATATGGATAAAATAAATGTGGATATAAGTGGAAAATGTAGGATAAAAATAAAAATAAAAAAGGAAATAAATAATTATTTTTTGGACGGAAAGGAGAGAGAATCACCTCGAAAAAACGGGGGGTGAAAATTGGGCCAACAGAATCAGGCTTTGTTGATAAAAGCGTTGACATCAATTTCAACATTCATACCCAATGGGAAGAGTGTGCAAAGCTCATGGATCCAGTAGGTCTCTAAGCGAGATACACCCCTGGTCCTGGCACCACCCCTCCAAGGAGGGACATATCTGTCAATAACCACAAATTGCGTCCCATCAATGACGCGGTTGTGATGTAACTTGTAATGGCGGGGGACGGTGTGTTTAGTGTCCCCACCCTTAATGAGTGTGATGTGTTCCGCCACTCTAATGGCAAAGGAACGGATGGTGCGGCCCACGTATTGTTTCCCACAATGACATGTGATCAAGTACACAATATGGCTGGTGGTACAAGTACAGAATTGTTTAATAGGATATGTTTTGTGGGTAACTGATGACGTGAACGATACAGTTTTTCTCCCTATGCCGGAGTTGTGTTGGCATACACTACATCTTCTGCAAGAATAGAATCCCTCCATCTCATAAAAGAGAGGTTGGCGTATAGGAGGATCAATAATGTTTGGGGCAATCCTGCTCTGTAAGGTTGGGGCACCCTTAAAGATGACTCTGGCCTTATCAGGCAGTACATTACCTAAAATGCGGTCATTCATGAGGATGTCCCAGTGTTTTGAGAGAATGGCTTTGATGTGTCTATGTTGATTGGAAAAAGAGGTCAGTAAGGACCACTTAAAGGAATCATCTGATTCTCTCATGGGTCTATCCTCTAGCAGGGATTCCCTATTGGTTTCGAGGGCATGTTGATATTCACGGTCCACCAGACAAGGATCATAATCCTTATCAATGAACTTGGCCTTCAGAAGCGCCGATTGTGCTTTGAAAGAATCCACGTTTGAACAATTCCTTCGAAATCTAAGGAATTGACTACGTGGTACCGAGTCAAGCCAAGACCGGTGATGACAGCTATCGGGTGGTATGAAGCTATTCCGGTCTGTGGCTTTGAAGTGTGTCTGGAATCGAAAACCACCATCACAAATCTCTATCTCCAGATCCAAAAAATTGATTTTATGGTTACTGGCTGTATGGGATAGGGAAATGCCACGGTCATTGCTGTTCAAGCGTTCAAAAAATGAGTCAAGTGACTCGGCGCTTCCCTTCCATAGGAGGAGGATGTCGTCAATATACCGTGCCCACACAATGAGGGATGGGTCCCTATTGGTATAGACGACATCCTCCTCCCACTTGGCCATAAATAAATTAGCGAGGCTAGGGGCGAATTTGGTGCCCATAGCCATGCCACGTAGCTGGAGGTAGTACTGCTGGTTAAACCAGAAATAACTGCGTTTGGTGGCAAATTCAAGTAGTTCAATGACAAAGGCACACTGAAAAGGAGCGATGGTAGGTTCCTTTTCCAGAAAATATCGAACCGCCTCCAATCCCTTATCCTGGGGTATACAGGTGTACAGGGAGGCCACATCAGCAGTGGCAATGATGTGTTCACCCTCCCACCCCGAATTCTCCACCCTCCCCTGGAGCCTCTCTTAGGTCTGCGCCCCTTTTTCTGGGTCTTTGGTCCTCGGGAAAAACCTGTCCACTGCGTGAATTAGTACTAGGGTTAGAATACACATGGGGTGACTGATTATACCTAGATCCAGAGTCATGTCTGTACTGGTCCCTGTATTCATCATCCCATGCATCCTGAAGTGGGAGAAACCTATTATGAGTGGCAGGGGGGGGTGGTTCATAATACTGAGGAATGGTGGAAAAAACTTGCGCTAATGAGCAAAACACAGTGAGTCAAAATTGCTTAAATTCACAAAATGCAGCTGCAACAAAATACTCCAAATATCCATAAAGTAAAAAACATATAAATTAAAATTTGTGCGCTAGCAAAATATATTGAAGTAGTATAATTAGAACGCTCCTTGGGATAATAACCGGAGCCACAATGTGTTTGAATCCCAACACAAGAAAATACCAAAACAGTAGATACAAATAGTGCATATAATAGTCTGTTCTGGTTCAGGATCTAGCAGCATGGATGGGACATGTGGCAGAGACTTTCTCTCTCTCTCTCCATTTCCTCCTTTTTTTTTTCTGTTCTATCTCTTCCTTCTCCAAAATTTTCCTTAAGTTAGAGGATCGCTCCTTAAATTCCTCGCTCCCACTAAAAGGGGATAATTTTTCTTTTATAAGTTTAATTTCAACATCTAACCTGCTCAACTTAGCTTTCTTTCTGGGAATGCAAATTCAAACTCTCTAGCAGGCGTATAGTGGCCCCTGTGTCCTTCAAGTAAGAAGGCATACGCCTTATGAGGGGTTGCAGATAAAAGTCAATATATCGGCCTATACGTGAGGTGACCGAGTCTATCCCACTCATGATAGGCCGACCAGGAGGTTGTACTGGGTTTTTGTGCACCTTGGGTAAATAATAAATAGTTGGAACCCTGGGGGCTAAGGGTACTAAAAAGTCTCTCTCCTTTTTATTCAAAATACCTAGATCATAGCCCTTCCTAATAATAGCAGAAAGCTCTCTCTTGAAGGATGACGTGGGATTATTGGGCAATGTTTTATACGTATTGGGTTCGTTCAGGATCCTATACATCTCAGATATATAGTCCTTCTTGTCCAAAATGACAATGCCACCCCCCTTATCAGCCGGACGGATGACAAGGTCTTTCTGTAAACACAGGGATTTGAAACCCTGATTTGAAAAGGGGTGATGATGTATGCATTTATCAGGAAGTTCAGCCAAATCCTTGAGGACCAAATCCCTGAATATAGTAATGGCTGGCGCCATGGGAACAGGTGGGGTAAATAATGAGGGATTGGACAGACCAGAATGGACTGTCCCAGAAGTGGCGCTAATCTCATTTCTAATGGGGTTGGAAATAAGATAACGCTGGATATGTAATTTGCGTGTATACTTATGGATGTCCAAAAAACGTGCCAAACCGATCGAGCTTCTTGGGGGGGGGCAAATTTGAGTCCCTTGTCAAGTACCGAGAGCTCTTCACTAGTAAGTGGTTTGGTACTTAGGTTAAAGAAACCCTGGCCTCTCATGTTCTCCTTCTTTTTCCTCCTTCGAATTCTCCACCCTCCCCTGGAGCCTCTCTTAGGTCTGCGCCCCTTTTTCTGGGTCTTTGGTCCTCGGGAAAAACCTGTCCACTGCGTGAATTAGTACTAGGGGGATAATACACATGGGGTGACTGATTATACCTGGATCCAGAGTCATGTCTGTACCGGTCCCTGTATTCATCATCCCATGCATCCCGAAGTGGGAGAAACCTATTATGAGTGGCAGGGGGGGGTGGTTCATAATACTGAGGAATGGTGGAAAAAACTTGCGCTAATGAGCAAAACACAGTGAGTCAAAATTGCTTAAATTCACAAAATGCAGCTGCAACAAAATACTCCAAATATCCATAAAGTAAAAAACATATAAATTAAAATTTGTGCGCTAGCAAAATATATTGAAGTAGTATAATTAGAACGCTCCTTGGGATAATAACCGGAGCCACAATGTGTTTGAATCCCAACACAAGAAAATACCAAAACAGTAGATACAAATAGTGCATTAAATTATATCTCAATAAAAATAAAAAATGAAAGAATGTAAAAAAATATTTCAAAACAGTGAAAATCCTGAAGGTACGATTGATCACTCAATCATTTTAGAAGACACCACATTCAGTCCGTGAAAACAGGTTAGCTAAAATTGAGTGAAAAAGAAAAAAAGAAGAAAAAGACGTTCCTTTGGTGTATCACATCAGAAGCAGGAGAGTGATAAGATGTGAAAATGCTTCCAAACCACCATTGATTGCAGAAGAGGAGTAATGGATGTGCCCTTACCCCATTCATTGGACCTCCTCTATGGCGAGGTCATACGGGCTTGCAGATATAACCCTCTGCGGGGACAGATGGAATATTGGTGTCTGGGTCCTGTTAGCGTGCACCACCGACTCCAAGCTGATCCGATTTGTCCCAGTGCTACAGCATCAGAAGGGAGACTCAGGATTGGGAGGATCTTTTCCTGTCCTGACCAGTGAAGTGTCATCCCATCCTGCTCTCTGGATGGCGGGTCGGGTTCGTTAGTCACCTGGTGGAATCTCGGGACTCTGATCAGTGTCAGGATTCCTTTAGCAGTGATTAACCCCTTAGGGGCTTTTCTCACATATAATAGTCTATTCTGGTTCAGGATCTAGCAGCATGGACGGGACATGTGGCAGAGACTTTCTCTCTCTCTCCATTTCCTGGAGAGAGAGAGAGAAAGTCTCTGCCACATGTCCCCTCCATGCCACATGTCCCGTCCATGCTGCTAGATCCTGAACCAGAATAGACTATTATATGTGAGAAAAGCCCCTAAGGGGTTAATCACTGCTAAAGAAATCCTGACACTGATCAGAGCCCCGAGATTCCACCAGGTGACTAACGAACCCGACCCGCCATCCAGAGAGCAGGATGGGATGACACTTCACTGGTCAGGACAGGAAAAGATCCTCCCAATCCTGAGTCTCCCTTCTGATGCTGTAGCATTGGGACCAATCGGATCAGCTTGGAGTCGGTGGTGCACGCTAACAGGACCCGGACACCAATATTCCATCTGTCCCCGCAGAGGGTTATATCTGCAAGCCCGTATGACCTCGCCATAGAGGAGGTCCAACGAATAGGGTAAGGGCACATCCATTACTCCTCTTCTGCAATCAATGGTGGTTTGGAAGCATTTTCACATCTTATCACTCTCCTGCTTCTGATGTGATACACCAAAGGAACGTCTTTTTCTTCTTTTTTTTCTTTTTCACTCAATTTTAGCTAACCTGTTTTCACGGACTGAATGTGGTGTCTTCTAAAATGATTGAGTGATCAATCGTACCTTCAGGATTTTCACTGTTTTGAAATATTTTTTCACATTCTTTCATTTTTTATTTTTATTAGATATAATTTAATGCACTATTTGTATCTACTGTTTTGGTATTTTCTTGTGTTGGGATTCAAACACATTGTGGCTCCGGTTATTATCCCAAGGAGCATTCTAATTATACTACTTCAATATATTTTGCTAGCGCACAAATTTTAATTTATATGTTCATAATACTGAGAATGGGCGGAATGCGTATCAACATAGGCACCCTGTCGGGATAGAGAGGTATCATGTTGTCCTGAATATGAAATGGAGGACATATTGTGACCTCATTGACTCCTTCCCCCACGTTTACCCCTATTATGACCCTTACCTCTCTGATTGACATAGGGAGTATGGGGGTGTGAGGGTCTATTGCGTGAAAGGGATTCATATCTAGAATCTACTCTCCTCATGGGGCCAACTGGGGTGACTATCGGGGGGCCCCCCATGTAGGTCATGGTTGGAGCAGAGGTGTTGGGGGTCCCACTATAGGCGGCATGATATTGGTGACAACCGGATTGGTAGTAAACAATTTTTGCCAACCAAAAACATTCCCAGTCTTGTAATCACCAACATCCCTGGAATACTTCTTTTGTTTTTTACTTCTCTGCTCTTTATCTTCCTTCTCAAGATGTTTTTGGAGATTGGAAGAGAGGGCAGTGTATTCAGGGGAGTTCTTATGAGTTAGAAGTTTATCTTTGAGCTCTTTAATCTCATTATCTAACGTGGAAAGTTTATTACGTTTCTTGGTGATGAGGATCCCTATGAGATCGACTCCTGCCTCATTAAAATATTTATACCAAGAATCCACTTCAGGTTCACCTTGTGGTGGATGTACGTCCCACCTGAGGCTTCTGGGAACCATGCGTTCAGAGACATATTGTTCCAAAAACACCACATTCCACTGTAGGTGGAGTTCAGAGGACATGATGTTTTTGAGTCTCAAAAACAAATCACCTAATTCGGTATCACTACTTGTGACTACAAAGACACCCTCCGTATTGACAGTTCGGGAGGCCCTGTAGTCAAAGACATCCATATTACTAAGGATGTAAATGGGCTGCAGCAGAATCCGCTCTCAAAAACAAACAAGAAATATATACACAATAATTCTGCGCTACCACAAAGGGGAATGGACACAGCAGCTAACACAACCAGCAAGTGTAAACAATGTCAAAAAACAAGATAAGTGTAGCGCTAGGAAAAGATCACAAAATGAAGTCTATGGATTGACAGTTCGAAGTTCATAAGTTTAAAAGAACATCCCTGGAAGGAATTAGAAAAGTCCTCTGGAACAAATCTCCACAGGAGTATAAATCATCTGTGACAGGAGCTCACACACCACCAATAGAAGTGAAGAGGCTTACCGGACTCGGTGGACCCAACAAGGCATACGCCAGGTGGAGTCAATCAGACTTGGGTGGTGCTGGGTTGAAGTTGGCTCGGACGGGCAAAGTTGGTGGAGTGGCTACCACATGGCTGTGTTCTTCAAGCGTAATTGGGCCCAAAGGTATGAAGTACAGCACCTATAAATCGTATCCCTCAGATCCGTGTTGGAACCAGCAGTATCAGCAGCCAAATAAAGAGAAGGAATGGGGAAATAGTGTAAATCCGTTTTAATGGGAAATATATTAAAAAAGTATACCCTCACATAAAAGGGTATCTAAAAACAGCGCTGTAGAGAAGTGGCGACAGTGGGGTCCTACCCGACGCGTTTCGTCTGCATAGACGTCATCTGGGGGGTTCCCCCCACTGTAGCCACCAGAGTATATATAAGAAAACCATCAAAATCGATGAAAAACAGCTCCACCGTTATTGAAACGTCACTTCCGGTATTGAGGGAAAATGGCCGAACGGCGTGCGTTCCAAGGTGATCTGCATGCGTTCCACGCCTCACAATGGTGGGCACCGGAAGTGGAAATGAGTAGAGTAAAGAATTCATTCAAGAATTCATGTAAAAGAAGGCCCTGTCAATAGTGTCAATAAAGAAGGAGGTGAATGGGTGGGTGAGTGACGTGAAATGGCATAAGGGATATGAGCGGCGCAACTGTGTGCGCGCGCATCAAGGTGAAAAGACATATACTGCGCATGTGCAGGGAGCGTGTGTAATGGAGTAGTGGAGGGGTGGGACGACGGCAGTAGAAGCCGTGCCGAGCTACGTGTCAAATGCAACTGTGTGCGCGCGCATCAAGATGAAAAGACATACACTGCGCATGTGCAAAAAACGTGTGTAATGGGGCAGGTGAAGGGGAGGGACAACAGCAATAGAAGCCGTGCCAGGCTGCGTATCAAGTGCATACATAGTGAGAGCCTCCCAGAAAGGCGGGCAAATGTAAATGCCTTGGTGGCTATGGTAACAAGCCCCAACAGCGGCGTGATCTCCATATAGAAGGACGTTAAAAAAGCTAACGGGACAAATAAATGCCAGTGTGAACAAACATATATCAACTGGGTGACACAGTAATATTACCGTAAATTTGTGAGGACAAATGTACAAATAACATACAATATATCCCCAATTATGTGGGCATTAAAAATAGAAAGACAGGGACAGATGGTATTAAACCATGAAGGGAATGTCTGTTGTTATACAGAAACATGGAGCTGATTTCCACAGTGTGATAAAATATAATAATAACAAAAAAACATATACAGTAGATGTCTTATAACAGTATATGTAACACAATCAAAAGCATGAGTTGCATTACTGCAGGCTGAATAGGGCAAACATCCATACACCTATGGCTAGATTGAATGAATGTCTATACAATTATAGCCCAAATCAGGTGAATAAAATAAGGGGGATAAAATACACATAAATATGGATAAAATAAATGTGGATATAAGTGGAAAATGTAGGATAAAAATAAAAATAAAAAAGGAAATAAATAATTATTTTTTGGACGGAAAGGAGAGAGAATCACCTCGAAAAAACGGGGGGTGAAAATTGGGGCAACAGAATCAGGCTTTGTTGATAAAAGCGTTGACATCAATTTCAACATTCATACCCAATGGGAGGAGTGTGCGGAGCTCATGGATCCAGTTGGTCTCTAAGCGAGATACACCCCTGGTCCTGGCACCACCCCTCCAAGGAGGGACATATCTGTCAATAACCACAAATTGCGTCCCATCAATGACGCGGTTGTGATGTAACTTGTAATGGCGGGGGACGGTGTGTTTAGTGTCCCCACCCTTAATGAGTGTGATGTGTTCCGCCACTCTAATGGCAAAGGAACGGATGGTGCGGCCCACGTATTGTTTCCCACAATGACATGTGATCAAGTACACAATATGGCTGGTGGTACAAGTACAGAATTGTTTAATAGGATATGTTTTGTGGGTAACTGATGACGTGAACAATACAGTTTTTCTCCCTATGCCGGAGTTGTGTTGGCATACACTACATCTTCTGCAAGAATAGAATCCCTCCATCTCATAAAAGAGAGGTTGGCGTATAGGAGGATCAATAATGTTTGGGGCAATCCTGCTCTGTAAGGTTGGGGCACCCTTAAAGATGACTCTGGCCTTATCAGGCAGTACATTACCTAAAATGCGGTCATTCATGAGGATGTCCCAGTGTTTTGAGAGAATGGCTTTGATGTGTCTATGTTGATTGGAAAAAGAGGTCAGCAAGGACCACTTAAAGGAATCATCTGATTCTCTCATGGGTCTATCCTCTAGCAGGGATTCCCTATTGGTTTCGAGGGCTTGTTGATATTCACGGTCCACCAGACAAGGATCATAATCCTTATCAATGAACTTGGCCTTCAGAAGCGCCGATTGTGCTTTGAAAGAATCCACGTTTGAACAATTCCTTCGTAATCTAAGGAATTGGCTACGTGGTACCGAGTCAAGCCAAGACCGGTGATGACAGCTATCGGGTGGTATGAAGCTATTCCGGTCTGTGGCTTTGAAGTGTGTCTGGAATCGAAAACCACCATCACAAATCTCTATCTCCAGATCCAAAAAATTGATTTTATGGTTACTGGCTGTATGGGATAGGGAAATGCCACGGTCATTGCTGTTCAAGCGTTCAAAAAATGAGTCAAGTGACTCGGCGCTTCCCTTCCATAGGAGGAGAATGTCGTCAATATACCGTGCCCACACAATGAGGGATGGGTCCCTATTGGTATAGACGACATCCTCCTCCCACTTGGCCATAAATAAATTAGCTAGGCTAGGGGCGAATTTGGTGCCCATAGCCACGCCACGTAGCTGGAGGTAGTACTGCTGGTTAAACCAGAAATAACTGCGTTTGGTGGCAAATTCAAGTAGTTCAATGACAAAGGCACACTGAAAAGGAGCGATGGTAGGTTCCTTTTCCAGAAAATATCGAACCGCCTCCAATCCCTTATCCTGGGGTATACAGGTGTACAGGAAGGCCACATCAGCAGTGGCAATGATGTGTTCACCCTGCAAATTCAAACTCTCTAGCAGGCGTATAGTGGCCCCTGTGTCCTTCAAGTAAGAAGGCATACGCCTTACGAGGGGTTGCAGATAAAAGTCAATATATCGGCCTATACGTGAGGTGACCGAGTCTATCCCACTCACGATAGGCTGACCAGGAGGTTGTACTGGGTTTTTGTGCACCTTGGGTAAATAATAAATAGTTGGAACCCTGGGGGCTAAGGGTACTAAAAAGTCTCTCTCCTTTTTATTCAAAATACCTAGATCATAGCCCTTCCTAATAATAGCAGAAAGCTCTCTCTTGAAGGATGATGTGGGATTATTGGGCAATGTTTTATACGTATTGGGTTCGTTCAGGATCCTATACATCTCAGATATATAGTCCTTCTTGTCCAAAACGACAATGCCACCCCCTTATCAGCCGGACGGATGACAAGGTCTTTCTGTAAACACAGGGATTTGAAACCCTGATTTGAAAAGGGGTGATGATGTATGCATTTATCAGGAAGTTCAGCCAAATCCTTGAGGACCAAATCCCTGAATATAGTAATGGCTGGCGCCATGGGAACAGGTGGGGTAAATAATGAGGGATTGGACAGACCAGAATGGACTGTCCCAGAAGTGGCGCTAATCTCATTTCTAATGGGGTTGGAAATAAGATAACGCTGGATATGTAATTTGCGTGTATACTTATGGATGTCCATAAACGTGCCAAACCGATCGAGCTTCTTGGGGGGGGCAAATTTGAGTCCCTTGTCAAGTACCGAGAGCTCTTCACTAGTAAGTGGTTTGGTACTTAGGTTAAAGACACCCTAGCCTCTCATGTTCTCCTTCTTTTTCCTCCTCCGAATTCTCCACCCTCCCCTGGAGCCTCTCTTAGGTCTGCGCCCCTTTTTCTGGGTCTTTGGTCCTCGGGAAAAACCTGTCCACTGCGTGAATTAGTACTAGGGGGATAATACACATGGGGTGACTGATTATACCTGGATCCAGAGTCATGTCTGTACTGGTCCCTGTATTCATCATCCCATGCATCCCGAAGTGGGAGAAACCTATTATGAGTGGCGGGGGGGTGGTTCATAATACTGAGAATGGGCGGAATGCGTATCAACATAGGCACCCTGTCGGGATAGAGAGGTATCACGTTGTCCTAAATATGAATTGGAGGACATATTGTGACCTCGTTGACCCCTTCCCCCTTTACCCCTATTATGACCCCTACCTCTCTGATTGACATAGGAAGTATGGGGGTGTGAGGGTCTATTGCGTGAAGGGGATTCATATCTAGAATCTACTCTCCTCGTGGGGCCAACTGGGGTGACTGTCGGTGGGCCCCCCATGTAGGTCATGGTTGGAGCAGAGGTGTTGGGGGGTCCCACTATAGGCGGCATGATATTGGTGACAACCGGATTGGTAGTAAACAATTTTTGCCAACCAAAAACATTCCCAGTCTTGTAATCACCAACATCCCTGGAATACTTCTTTTGTTTTTTACTTCTCTGCTCTTTATCTTCCTTCTCAAGATGTTTTTGGAGATTGGAAGAGAGGGCAGTGTATTCAGGGGAGTTCTTATGAGTTAGAAGTTTATCTTTGAGCTCTTTAATCTCATTATCTAACGTGGAAAGTTTATTAAGTTTCTTGGTGATGAGGATCCCTATGAGATTAACTCCTGCCTCATTAAAATATTTATACCAAGAATCCACTTCAGGTTCACCTTGTGGTGGATGTACGTCCCACCTGAGGCTTCTGGGAACCATGCGTTCAGAGACATATTGTTCCAAAAACGCCACGTCCCACTGTAGGTGGAGTTCAGAGGACATGATGTTTTTGAGTCTCAAAAACAAACCACCTAATTCGGTATCACTACTTGTGACTACAAAGACACCCTCCGTATTGACAGTTCGGGAGGCCCTGTAGTCAAAGACATCCATATTACTAAGGATGTAAATGGGCTGCAGCAGAATCCGCTCTCAAAAACAAACAAGAAATATATACACAATAATTCTGCGCTACCACAAAGGGGAATGGACACAGCAGCTAACACAACCAGCAAGTGTAAACAATGTCAAAAAACAAGATAAGTGTAGCGCTAGGAAAAGATCACAAAATGAAGTCTATGGATTGACAGTTCGAAGTTCATAAGTTTAAAAGAACATCCCTGGAAGGAATTAGAAAAGTCCTCTGGAACAAATCTCCACAGGAGTATAAATCATCTGTGACAGGAGCCCACACACCACCAATAGAAGTGAAGAGGCTTACCGGACTCGGTGGACCCAACAAGGCATACGCCAGGTGGAGTCAATCAGACTTGGGTGGTGCTGGGTTGAAGTTGGCCCGGACGGGCAAAGTTGGTGGAGTGGCTACCACATGGCTGTGTTCTTCAAGCGTAATCAGGCCCAAAGATATGAAGTACGGCACCCATAAATCGTATCCCTCAGATCCGCGTTGGAACCAGCAGTATCAGCAGCCAAATAAAGAGAAGGAATGGGCAAATAGTGTAAATCCGTTTTAATGGGAAATATATTAAAAAAGTATACACTCACATAAAAGGGTATCTAAAAACAGCGCTGTAGAGAAGTGGC
Source organism: Aquarana catesbeiana (assembly GCF_042186555.1). Classification (NCBI taxonomy): domain Eukaryota; kingdom Metazoa; phylum Chordata; class Amphibia; order Anura; family Ranidae; genus Aquarana; species Aquarana catesbeiana. Next base: position 452,263,276 of record NC_133326.1, read on the forward strand.
GACAGTGGGGTCCTACCCGACGCGTTTCGTCTGCATAGACGTCGTCTGGGGGGTTCCCACCACCCCATTAGAAATGAGATTAGTGCCACTTCTGGGACAGTCCATTCTGGTCTGTCCAATCCCTCATTATTTACCCCACCTGTTCCCATGGCACCAGCCATTACTATATTCAGGGATTTGGTCCTCAAGGATTTGGCTGAACTTCCTGATAAATGCATACATCATCACCCCTTTTCAAATCAGGGTTTCAAATCCCTGTGTTTACAGAAAGACCTTGTCATCAGTCCGGCTGATAAGGGGGGTGGCATTGTCGTTTTGGACAAGAAGGACTATATATCTGAGATGTATAGGATCCTGAACGAACCCAATACATATAAAACATTGCCCAATAATCCCACGTCATCCTTCAAGAGAGAGCTTTCTGCTATTATTAGGAAGGGCTATGATCTAGGTATTTTGAATAAAAAGGAGAGAGACTTTTTAGTACCCTTAGCCCCCAGGGTTCCAACTATTTATTATTTACCCAAGGTGCACAAAAACCCAGTACAACCTCCTGGTCGGCCTATCGTGAGTGGGATAGACTCGGTCACCTCACGTATAGGCCGATATATTGACTTTTATCTGCAACCCCTCGTAAGGCGTATGCCTTCTTACTTGAAGGACACAGGGGCCACTATACGCCTGCTAGAGAGTTTGAATTTGCAGGGTGAACACATCATTGCCACTGCTGATGTGGCCTCCCTGTACACCTGTATACCCCAGGATAAGGGATTGGAGGCGGTTCAATATTTTCTGGAAAAGGAACCTACCATCGCTCCTTTTCAGTGTGCCTTTGTCATTGAACTACTTGAATTTGCCACCAAACGCAGTTATTTCTGGTTTAACCAGCAGTACTACCTCCAGCTACGTGGCGTGGCTATGGGCACCAAATTCGCCCCTAGCCTCGCTAATTTATTTATGGCCAAGTGGGAGGAGGATGTCGTCTATACCAATAGGGACCCATCCCTCATTGTGTGGGCACGGTATATTGACGACATCCTCCTCCTATGGAAGGGAAGCGCCAAGTCACTTGACTCATTTTTTGAACGCTTGAACAGCAATGACCGTGGCATTTCCCTATCCCATACAGCCAGTAACCATAAAATCAATTTTTTGGATCTGGAGATAGAGATTTGTGATGGTGGTTTTCGATTCCAGACACACTTCAAAGCCACAGACCGGAATAGCTTCATACCACCCGATAGCTGTCATCACCGGTCTTGGCTTGACTCGGTACCACGTAGCCAATTCCTTAGATTACGAAGGAATTGTTCAAACGTGGATTCTTTCAAAGCACAATCGGCGCTTCTGAAGGCCAAGTTCATTGATAAGGATTATGATCCTTGTCTGGTGGACCGTGAATATCAACATGCCCTCGAAACCAACAGGGAATCCCTGCTAGAGGATAGACCCATGAGAGAATCAGATGATTCCTTTAAGTGGTCCTTACTGACCTCTTTTTCCAATCAACATAGACACATCAAAGCCATTCTCTCAAAACACTGGGACATCCTCATGAATGACCGCATTTTAGGTAATGTACTGCCTGATAAGGCCAGAGTCATCTTTAAGGGTGCCCCAACCTTACAGAGCAGGATTGCCCCAAACATTATTGATCCTCCTATACGCCAACCTCTCTTTTATGAGATGGAGGGATTCTATTCTTGCAGAAGATGTAGTGTATGCCAACACAACTCCGGCATAGGGAGAAAAACTGTATCGTTCACGTCATCAGTTACCCACAAAACATATCCTATTAAACAATTCTGTACTTGTACCACCAGCCATATTGTGTACTTGATCACATGTCATTGTGGGAAACAATACGTGGGCCGCACCATCCGTTCCTTTGCCATTAGAGTGGCGGAACACATCACACTCATTAAGGGTGGGGACACTAAACACACCGTCCCCCGCCATTACAAGTTACATCACAACCGCGTCATTGTTGGGACGCAATTTGTGGTTATTGACAGATATGTCCCTCCTTGGAGGGGTGGTGCCAGGACCAGGGGTGTATCTCGCTTAGAGACCTACTGGATCCATGAGCTTTGCACACTCTTCCCATTGGGTATGAATGTTGAAATTGATGTCAACGCTTTTATCAACAAAGCCTGATTCTGTTGGCCCAATTTTCACCCCCCGTTTTTTCGAGGTGATTCTCTCTCCTTTCCGTCCAAAAAATAATTATTTATTTCCTTTTTTATTTTTATTTTTATCCTACATTTTCCACTTATATCCACATTTATTTTATCCATATTTATGTGTATTTTATCCCCCTTATTTTATTCACTTGATTTGGGCCATAATTGTATAGACATTCATTCAATCTAGCCATAGGTGTATGGATGTTTGCCCTATTCAGCCTGCAGTAATGCAACTCATGCTTTTGATTGTGTTACATATACTGTTATAAGACATCTACTGTATATGTTTTTTTGTTATTATTATATTTTATCACACTGTGGAAATCAGCTCCATGTTTCTGTATAACAACAGACATTCCCTTCATGGTTTAATACCATCTGTCCCTGTCTTTCTATTTTTAATGCCCACATAATTGGGGATATATTGTATGTTATTTGTACATTTGTCCTCACAAATTTACGGTAATATTACTGTGTCACCCAGTTGATATATGTTTGTTCACACTGGCATTTATTTGTCCCGTTAGCTTTTTTAACGTCCTTCTATATGGAGATCACGCCGCTGTTGGGGCTTGTTACCATAGCCACCAAGGCATTTACATTTGCCCGCCTTTCTGGGAGGCTCTCACTATGTATGCACTTGATACGCAGCCTGGCACGGCTTCTATTGCTGTTGTCCCGCCCCTTCACCTGCCCCATTACACACGTTTTTTGCACATGCGCAGTGTATGTCTTTTCATCTTGATGCGCGCGCACACAGTTGCATTTGACACGTAGCTCGGCACGGCTTCTACTGCCGTCGTGCCGCCCCTCCACTACTCCATTACACACGCTCCCTGCACATGCGCAGTATATGTCTTTTCACCTTGATGCGCGCGCACACAGTTGCGCCGCTCATATCCCTTATGCCATTTCACGTCACTCACCCACCCACCTATTCACCTCCTTCTTTATTGACACTATTGACAGGGCCTTCTTTCACATGAATTCTTGAATGAATTCTTTACTCTACTCATTTCCACTTCCGGTGCCCACCATTGTGAGGCGTGGAATGCATGCAGGTCACCTTGGAACGCACGCCGTTCGGCCATTTTCCCTCAATACCGAAAGTGACGTTTCAATAACGGTGGAGCTATTTTTCATTGATTTTGATGGTTTTCTTATATATATTCTGGTGGCTACAGTGGGGGGAACCCCCCAGACGACGTCTATGCAGACGAAACGCGTCGGGTAGGACCCCACTGTCGCCACTTCTCTACAGCGCTGTTTTTAGATACCCTTTTATGTGAGTGTATACTTTTTTAATATATTTCCCATTAAAACGGATTTACACTCTTTGCCCATTCCTTCTCTTTATTTGGCTGCTGATACTGCTGGTTCCAACGCGGATCTGAGGGATACGATTTATGGGTGCCGTACTTCATATCTTTGGGCCCGATTACGCTTGAAGAACACAGCCATGTGGTAGACACTCCACCAACTTTTCCCGTCCGGGCCAACTTCAACCCAGCACCACCCAAGTCTGATTGACTCCACCTGGCGTATGCCTTGTTGGGTCCACCGAGTCCGGTAAGCCTCTTCACTTCTATTGGTGGTGTGTGGGCTCCTGTCACAGATGATTTATACTCCTGTGGAGATTTGTTCCAGAGGACTTTTCTAATTCCTTCCAGGGATGTTCTTTTAAACTTATGAACTTCGAACTGTCAATCCATAGACTTCATTTTGTGATCTTTTCCTAGCGCTACACTTATCTTGAATAGGGAGGACATCATGGCTAAAAATGTACATACCACACTTCTTCCCCAACTGGACCAATTTCCCTGAATTTTTGTGTGCAACAGTTAGAGACTCCGACATCAGAACGTTTCAGATTTCACCAGATACATCATTTTCTTCACAAAATCTGGCCGGAGAAACCCACTCCACCCAGATTCACATCATACAAAACATGGGCAGTCCACAAAACAGAGGGGTGGAATCTCCGTTATATATCAGTTGCCTACCCACCAGTTTTGCAAAACCCCATATATGTCCGCTTGGGAGAACAACATTTGAAAAAAAAGGGAAGTAGAGAGATGGTGGGCATCCTACTCTAGATCCTTTAAGGGCATTAGGAATATTTCACTAAATTAATCCAACCTCAAGGTAATGACCAAATGGTACCTTACCCCAGCTAGACTGGCCAAAATGTATCCAACGACAGACCCTCAGTGCTTCCGAGGATGCCAAATTACAGGTTCTATGGCCCACATCTGGTCGGAGTGCCCCAGAATAAGTTTGTTCTGGAGCAAGATTTTCTCCCTGATTTAAAAAGTGACAGATCTCCAAATATCAAGAACCCAAGCCAACGCCCTTCTTAATGCAAATCTACCCAAGACCTCTAAATACATCCACAAATTAATCCACTTCATTTTACTGGGAGCCAAGCTGACTATAGCCAAAGCCTGGAAACAACCCAGGGTCTCCATTGCAGCTGCTAAACATAAAATATCTTGGATCATGTCCCAAGAGAAACTGACTGGTAGAGAAGTGGCGACAGTGGGGTCCTACCCGACGCGTTTCGTCTGCATAGACGTCGTCTGGGGGGTTCCCCCCACTGTAGCCACCAGAATATATATAAGAAAACCATCAAAATCAATGAAAAATAGCTCCACCGTTATTGAAACGTCACTTTCGGTATTGAGGGAAAATGGCCTAAACACCACAGGTCAGTTTGAAGTAACTTGGGAACCCTGGGCTCGACATATGGGAATCTCCCTCATACCAGGAGTATAACCATAAATAGTTTCGGCCCGCTCTGGGCCTTAAAATATTTCCCAGTTGATAGGATCTTTCTGCTTTTTCCCCCCACTTCTCCCCTCTAATCTTCTTCTACCCCCCTCCTCTCCCCTCCCCAATATGGCCCTCTATGACAGCCGGAGAGACCCTCCGACTTAAGTGCTGTTTGACTTATTTAACAGAGGGCACACCCATTGGAGCTATCTAGCTAAGCTCCCAAAGTCCTAAACTTTGTATTTGACTCCAGGCTAGAATATTGATAATGTGAATCTATAGGAGCTTGGGGAGGAAACACCAGGCACAGTATGCTCCCTTTAGGGGTGCTGGAGGAGCCTTTCTGGGTCCCTAGATGCTAAATTCTTCTAGCCGGAGTATATTACTGCAAGGAAGGAGCTGACACAGAAGCTAGTGTTCTTGCCTTACTGAATCAGTTATTGTTCTATAATGCATTTGGGTTATGTTATATCTCTAACGGATGTTGTATTGTACAATTAAAATAAAAATTTTTGAAAAAGAAAAAAATATGCAGTAATAAAATGTTATTATGCTAAAAAAACAAAAAAAACAAAAAAACAAATGTACATACCATGAAATATTAAACTTGAATAGTTAAGAATGGTACCAAATGGGTGTAGAGACAATAAATCCAGGCAAGGAAGATGGTTATCCAAAGAGAAAGCGTAAGTCCTCTATACCTGAGAGATCCCACACAAGGGTCCCCGAAAATAAAGTGAGTCCTCTCAAACAAAAAGAAAAAATGTAGGCTAATATATAGCCACACTTGTTGAGGAGAAACAATCTTACAAAAAAGTGAAAAAATATACTTTATATTTTCCACAGGAAGAGGGCAGAGCAAGCACGTGCAGCATATTACATGCATTGAGCAATGCCCTCATATGAATATAAAACACAAAACTTTTTGCCACTTCTCATAAGAAAAAGGAGAAGCCAAGACAAATTATATAGTAATGTAATTGTATAAGTGGTAGACTGTACCTTAGATAAAATATGGTGGCGTATGTCTCATACACAATCCCAGAAGGTAGCAACCGCATGGAGCAGATGCACCATCTGGGATTATATAGAGATGCCGGCGCATGCGCAGTTCAAAAAACAATGACTTACTACGTCACTGCGGTCGTCACATGACAGGCGTGATGACAAAAACAGATTGTCTAGATTTGAATACAAAAAGACCGAAGCAGTCTTGATAGGATTGGGGACGCAAGAATGGTACAAGAAAATTAGCAAAGCAGTCTCTTTAACCCAGATGGAAAATAAAAATAAAAAATAATGAAAACAATTGCTGAGAGGGGTTTATAAAAGGTTCACAGAGGACACACTAGGGGAACCTCAGAGTGAGGTTTGCACAGAGCGACCCCAGTACACCCTACTAAAAATTGTGGGGCTGGGGGGGCACCATGCAACACAAGCTCACCGGTATAAGCAAAGGGTAAAGGCATGGAGAGGTGGGAAGGCACCAAGTGGTGCTTGGGCCAACCCAGATCATCTGCCATACCCCACAATACAGAAGCCCCTCCCAAATTAATAGGGTAATGAGCCTCTGTGCGCCGGGTGGGGAGCTGACAGGTCAAGAAGCTAGAGGAGAATTGAGAAGGTTATTATTGTTTGTCCTCCATGGTGATACTGTCAACCATGGTTAACATAAAATGAAAAATAATAAATAAATAATAAAAATTAGAAAATTAAGTTTTAGGTATGCACATAAAAAACACCATGATGCATGCATACTCGACTTACATGTGATGACCAAAGGGGGGAGCAGGCTGGCTATAAGTACAAAAAGAAGATTCCAAATATCATATGCGAAAAACAGCGCATAGCACATAACAGGAACAGAGAAGGACTTTATTGAGGACCAACTTTGAAAAAGAGCATATCACTACATGAATGTATTCTTTCTCGCACCCTCGTGAGGCAAAACCTTCTAGAAAAGGACAATAGCTCAATTGTGTATTGAGACCTGGAAATGAGGTGGCATTTAGCTAAACAATCCAACGTACTTCGCGTTGGAGCAGGAGTTTGTTCCAATTGCCACCTCTGTTATCAGGATGCACCCGATCTAGGATGGTGAAAAGTATATGGGGAGATCAGCCTTGGTGGCAGTCTCTGACATGACGTCCTAAAGGAATATGAGAGTTAGCATTGGACATACTACTTATATGTCTAGCAGCCCTGCTCTAAAATTCAAGTTTAGTTTTCCCTATGTAAAAACTTTGACATTGGCATGTTAACAGATACATAACCCCTGCAGTTTTGCAGTTTGCAAAATGCTTTGGTTTATAAGGTTTACCATTAGGTAAAGAAATAGTTTGTGTATTCATATATCTGCAGAATGAGCAGCCCCCGCAGGTGAAGGTGCCTGGTCTTTTACAAGGATCAGACCTAAAAATACCTACATATTCACTCTTAACAAGTTGATCTTTTAAAGAGCGAGTTCTTCTATATGTAATAGCGGGACTGTTCGCTATGTGTACATTCAGAGTGGGATCAATCTTTAATAAATGCCAATGTTTCTCGATTATTTTTCTAACAGCTTTGCTATATGTAGTAATTAGGCGAATAATTGGTGCACCTGTTTTACGTTTTTTATGGGAAAACAAAAGATCTTGCCGTGAATGGCCACAAACACGGCGGAAACCCTTTTTCAAACATGTTGGAGAGTAACCTCACTCCAATAGTCTATTTCTAAGTAAGTCTGCCTCATGACAAAATTCCTCATTAGTAGAACAGCCTTAAATATTGGCTATAGGGGATTGACATTATTAGTGACTGCAGATGTGAACTTGACACATGCAGGACAGTATTTCCCGCTGTCGGCTTGTGATGCAAACTGGTGGTAAGAGAACCGTCCTGTAGTTTGGAAATGGTAATATCAAGAAAAGTGATAGATTTATCAATAAAATTCATAGTAAAATGTAGGTTGGAAGTATTGTCATTCATGATGCGAACAAAAGTGTGCAAAATCTCAGGTGTGCCATCCCATATCATCAAAATGTCATTGAAGTATCTGAACCAAGATTTTGTAAAAGGTGAATTGTGTCTTTGATATAGGATGGGCGATTGGTAACAAAGGGTCTTAGATGGTCATCAATGAACTTACTTAGGTTTTCGGTAATTGCACCGTTGCCTGAAATGATTGGGCGACCGGGGGGATTTTTTAAATCCTTATGTACCTTTGGAAGTCAATAAAAAGTGGGGATACGAGGAAAACGTTTTCTTGTATATTCCCATATGTTCTTATCAGTCGCCCCTTGGGAAATCGCCCCATCTATAAGGTCATAAAACATATCATTGAATTTATCAATGGTATTTTTTTTGACAGGTTTGTACCAAGATTTGTTAGAAATATTTTTCTGCACATGATTTTATATTGTTCATTAGTCATGATGACGATATTCCCCTCTTTATCAGAGGATTTAATAGTCAAAGAGTGCTCACTTTTTAGCAATTGCAAAGCGCTTAGTTCACCATTAGAAAGGTTGTTCATAGAGGAATCTGTCTTTAATTTACGTATTTCCGCCATGGTAGATGCCACAAAGGCTGCTAGATTAGGGTTGCCTGAGAAGGAAGGGAATTTATATGATTTCCTTTTAAATTTAGGTGTTTGAGATATTGAGGTAGTTTTATCAATATGTTAATTTAGTAAGGTTTCAATGTCAATGGTAGCAATAAGATCACTGGGGTCTTGTTCCTCCAACAAAGCTAGCAAGTCATCAAGAGCCTCATCAGATTTTTGTGGATCTTGTTTAATGTGTTCTGCCTCCTTACAGTATAAACTCTTGAAGTGCAGTTTTCTCACAAACAGATTAAAATCTTTAATTGTATCAAAAAATGTTTATATTTTGGCAAAAGTTGAGGCCCTTTTACCAGTAAACTTTCTTCAATTGGGGTTTTATTTTTATTTTCCATCTGGGTTGACTGGAGACTACTTTGCTAATTTTCTTGTACCATTCTTGCATCCCAATCCTATCAAGACCGCTTCGGTCTTTTCGTATTCTTGTCATGTGATCAACATAACTCGTCATATGACGACCTTGGTGACATGGGACGTCATTGTTTTTTTAACTGCGCATGCGCCGGCCTCTATATAATTCCAAATGGGGCATCTGCTCCATGCGGTTGCTACCTTCCGTTATTGTGTATGAGACAAACGCCTCCATCTATTAACTAAGGTACAGTCTACCACTTATACAATTACAATGCTTTATAATATGTCTTGGCTTCTCCTTTTTCTTATGAGAAGTGGCAAAAAGTTTTGTGTTTTACATTCATATGAGGGCATTGCTCAATGCATGTAATATGCTGCACGCTCTTGTTCTGCCCTCTTCCTGTGGAAAATATAAAGTATATTTTTTCACTTTTTTGTAGGATCGTTTTTTCTCAACAAGTATGGCTATATATTAGCCTACATTTTTTCTTTTTGTTTGAGAGGACTCACTTTATTTTCGGGGATCCTTGTGTGGGATCTCTCAGGTCTCGAGGACTTACGCTTTCTCTTTGGATAACCATCTTCCTTGCCTGGATTTATTGTCTCTACACCCACTTGGTACCATCCTTAACTATTCAAGTTTAATATTTTAATGAAAACAACATTGGTATGTACATTTTTAGCCATGGTGTCCTTCATATTTGACATTGTCTTTTTTCCTTCTGTAAGTCTATATTTGATCTGTTTTTCTGTTCTAGAGCATTTCCAAACATTGTCTCCTTCATGCCCCCGAAGAAGGGATTTACTTCAAACATCCCGAAATGCGTTGGGTTACAGGAGAAGTGCTATGTTGTTTTGCTCACATGCTACACATGAATGGGGATGTGCTTCGAGTCGAACTCATGTTCGAGTCGAACATCAGCTGTTCGCAAATTTGAAAGCCACGGAACACCCTTTAAAAGTCTATGGGAGAAATCAAAAGTGCTAATTTTAAAGGCTTATATGCATAGTATTGTCATAAAAAGTGTTTGGGGGCCTGGGTCCTGCCCCAGGGGACATGGATCAATGCAAAAAAAAGTTTAAAAATGGGAGCAGTGATTTTAATAATGCTTAAAGTGAAACAATAAAAGTGTAACATTCCTTTAAATTTCATACCTGGGGGGGTTTCTATAGTATGCCTGTAAAGGGGCACATGTTTCCCGTGATTAGAACAGTCTGACAGTGAAATGACATTTCAAAGGAAAAAAGTCATTTAAAAGTACTCGCGGCTATACGAATTGTCGGTCCGACAATACACATAAAAGTTCATTGATAAAATCGGCATGGGATTTCCCCACAGGGGAACCCCAAACCAAAATTTTTTTAAAAAATGGCGTGGGAGTCCCCCTAAATTTCATACCAGGCCCTTCAGGTCTGGTTTGGATATTAAGGGGAACCCCGCACCAAAAAAAAAAAAGACGTGGGAGTCCCCCTCAAAATTCACACCAGACCCTTCAGGTCTGGTATGGATTTTAAGGGGAACCCCATGCCAAAATTTTTTAAAAAATGGCGTGGGGTCCCCTCAAAAATCCATACCAGACCCTTATCCGAGCACGCAACCTGGCAGGCCGCAGAAAAAATGGGGGAATGAGAGAGCGCCCCCCCCTCTTGAACCGTACCAGGCCACATGCCCTCAACATTGGGAGGGTGCTTTGGGGGTCCCCCCTAAAGCATCTTGTCCCCATGTTGATGAGGACAAGGGCCTCATCACCACAACCCTTGCCCGGTGGTTGTGGGGGTCTGCGGGTGGGGGGCTTATCGGAATCTGGAAGCCCCTTTAACAAAGGGACCCCCAGATCCCAGCCCCCCATGTGAAATGGTAAGGGGGTACAACCTACCATTTCACAAAAAAGTGTCCAAAATGTAAAAAATGACAAGAGACAGTTTTTGACAATTCCTTTATTTAAATGCTTCTTCTTTCTTCTATCTTCTATCTTCCTTCTGTTTCTTCCTCCATCTTCTTCTTTCTCCGATCCTCTGCTTATTGCTCCGGTGTTCTCGTCCGGCATCTTCCTCCGCAGCGTCTTCTTCCCTTCTTCGTGCTCGGGCCGCTCCGCATCCATGATGGGAGGCTCCCGCTGTGTGACGCTTCTCGCCTTCTGATGGTTCTTCAATAACGGAGGGCGGGGTCACCCGGTGACCCCGCCCCCTCTGACGCACGGAGACTTGACGGGGACTTCCACACAGCGGGAGCCTCCCACCATGGATGCGGATCGGCCCGAGCATGAAGAAGGGAAGAAGACGTCGCGAAGGAAGATGCCGGACGAGAACACCGGAGCAAGAAGCAGAGGATCGGAGGAAGAAGAAGAAGATGGAGGAAGAAACCGAAGGAAGAAAGAAGATAGAAGAAAGAAGATAGAAGATAGAAGAAAGAAGAAGCATTTAAATAAAGGACTTGTCAAAAACTGTCTCTTGTCATTTTTAACATTTTTGACACTTTTTTGTGAAATGGTAGGGGTTCTTTTGTACCCCCTTACCATTTCACACGGGGGGCTGGGATCTGGGGGTCCCCTTGTTAAAGGGGGGTTCCAGATTCCGATAAGCCCCCCACCTGCAGACCCCCACAACCACCGGCCAAGGGTTGTGGGGGGTGAGGCCCTTGTCCTCATCAAGATGGGGACAAGGTGCTTTGGAGGGGGACTTGAGGGCATGTGGCTGGTATGGTTCAGGGGGGCGCTCTCTCGTCCCCCCTCTTTTCCTGCGGCCTGCCAGGTTGCATGCTCAGATAAGGGTCTGGTATGGATTTTGAGGGGGACCCCCACGCTTTTTTTTTTGGCGTGGGGTTCCCCTTAATATGCATACCAGACCTGAAGGGCCTGGTATGGAATTTAGGGGGACTCCCACGCCATTTTTTTTTCAATTTTGGTTCGGGGTTCCCCTGTGGGGAAATCCCATGCCGTTTTTATCAATGAACTTTTATGTGTATTGTCGGACCGACAATTCATATAGCCGCAAGTTCTTTTAAATTACTTTTTTTCCTTTGAAATGTCATTTTGCTGTCAGACTGTTCTAAACATGGGAAACATGCGCCATTTTACAGGCATACTATAGACACCCCCCAGGTACAAAATTTAAAGGAATATTACACTTTAATTGTTTCACTTTAAGCATTATTAAAATCACTGCTCCCGAAAAAACAACAATTTTTAAAACTTTTTTTTTGCATTGATCCATGTCCCTTGGGGCAGGACCCAGGTCCCCAAACACTTTTTATGACAATAACTCGCATATAAGCCTTTAAATATAGCACTTTTGATTATTAATGTTCGAGTTCCATAGACTTTAACGGTGTTCACGTGTTCAAACAAATATTTTGCCTGTTCGCATGTTCTGGTGCGAACCGAATCGGGGGTGTTTGGCTTATCCCTGCACATGAATATTCATAGGTGTGCGCAACCTATTGTATTAGGGTGTGCACCCCAAATGTATTAAAAACATGGACAGTGTTAGTAGGGCAGTGGACAGTGGCAGTAGAGCAGAGGTTGGTGCCAGTAGGGCAACGGACAGTGTCAGTAGTTTTTTATTTTTATTATATTTTTTACAATTTTTTTTAGGAGCCCCGTTCGGGGGCATTGGTGCAATAGCAGCAGGGGGAATCGGCGCCTCTCAAGCTGATTAGGGTGTGCCCAGGCACACCCCCTGCGCACGTGAATATTGTGTACTACTTTGTACATCACTGTCATGTCTCTTTATGACAGGGTTTTTCTGTAATAATTTTTTCTATTTTTCTAAACATTTGTATTTTTTCAAAAAGTTTGCCTTCAAAGTCCTTTTTGTACAGGGGGGTACTCACCTTTATATACAATATAGTGGGACGGTTGCAACAACAAATGGAGTTTTATCTCCATAATGGTTCTCCCTTAAAAAAAAAAGGAGAACAGCAATTGTCCACAATCCTGATGTCTGAGCACCAGACATTAAAAACATAAATACAGAGCCTCTTCCTCTGCCACTAGTGGTCTTTTGTACTCAGATTTATTATTAGAAGATAATTGTTTTAAGATCCTTTTACACTTCAGTAAAATTGATCAGATAGGCAAAGGTCAGTAGATTTCTATTTCTAAAATGAATGACACTTCAATTTGTGCATTTAATTTGATGAACAAATATTTAGTTGTTTGCCCCAATTTTGCTTCTCATTTATTGGTTCATAAGAATAGCCTTCCGCTCACTAATTACCAGTTTTCAACTGTCCTCAAGAAATGTTTGTTCCACCTACTTGGTCACCTATGAATTACTTCTCACTTGTTTGCATCGGGGCTGCAACCGAAGCATTTAGGCTTGGTTTGTCTGCTCCTGCGATCAAGGGTTTGGGTGGTTGGAAATCAAATTGTTTTAAAACTTATATAATACCTGATCTCTGTTTTACTGATTTGCAGGTATCAAACGTAGCATCTGGATTTTAGGACATTTGTACATTTATTGGGCCAAGCTTTGTACTTCAATTTGTACTTATAGTGCAAATTTAGGACTAAGTTGTGCTGTTTTTTTGGTTTATTGGTATGGCAGGCGCGGAATGTCATGGTTTGACTTGTGCGCTGCTTTGAACCTGCTTTATTCTTCATGGTTCCCCTCCTGATGTCATTATTATGACCTTGGTCGTAAGAAAACTTTGGAATTACTTTGTCAGATTAAACTTGATTTATTTCAATTACTTCTACTTCTGCCTAACGCAGTACTAGTTTTTTCCAAAGTAGTTCCTAGGTTAGCTTAGTTGTTGTCTCCTGAACATAAATTTTTAGAGACGTTTCGTAAACGTGTTAGTAGAATGGTTGCAAAATGTATGCCTTCTATTAATGGTCTGTCGTTTAGGCATGTTAATCTAGAGTGTAGACTACCTGGATTTTATCGTGCAGATAACATTTATTTTTCAGACATTGCATTCGGCTTTTTTAGTCTAGACATGCAGTGTTCTGTGGCATTGGCCAGGCTCACTTAGGTCGAGCCTGGCATATGGGACAGTTTATTGTTCATTACATAGTATTAGTTCGAGCTGTGATGGCTGGACTAATTTATGGTGTAATAAATGGTTCAGGTATAGAGTATATGGTTTATAATATTTAAAGATGCTACAGTATGTAAAAAACAATACATTTATTATTATTAATACCAACAATAAAAGGGCTGCAGCCAATTCATACCAGTTTTGTTGGATAGTCTTATAGTCTTTTATTTCATTATACTAACATTTAAGTCCTGTCTTAAGTCCCATGGATGGTTCTACAAAGACCCAAGTAGTATAAATAGGTTGCCCAGGGTTCACAGTGTACTGCAAAGTAATATGTGACAGTTCTACCAGGTGGGTAAGCAAACAACACCAGCTACTGAATGAATTTGACAGTATTAGCTGTCAAGATGTGGCATGTTGGTTGACAATAGGGATGGGCCCGATGCTCCAGTCAAAGGTAAGTTCGACTCGAACATCGGGTGTTCACCCGTTCCCCCAATAGCGAACATTATGGGGTGTTTGTGGCAAATTTGTGCTCCATAATGCACTGCAAGATCGCACTGCATTGAGGTCTGATGATTGGCCAAACCATGCACCTGACCTGCATGCTTTGGCCAGTCACAGCCCGCTCTGCTGTGAATGCCATGATTGGCCAAAGGCAGGGAAACTCCCTGCCAAAATGAAAAAAAAAGTGTGGGGTCCCCCCAAAATCTACACCAGGCCCTTCGGGTCTGGCATAGATTTTAAGGGGAACCCCACGCCAAAATTAAAACAAAAATTGGTGTGAAGTTCCCCCTCAAAATCCATACCAGACCCTTATCCAAGCAAGCAGCCTGGGAGGCCAAGAAAGGGGGGGACAAGTGAACGCCCCCCCTGAACCATACCAGGCCACTTGCCCTCAACATGGGGAGGATGCTTTGCGGTCATGATGATGGGGACAAGGGCTTCCTCCCCACAATCCTGGCCCGGTGGTTGTGGGGATCTGCAGGCAGGGGGCTTATCAGAATCTGGAAGCCCCCAGATCCCACCCCCCATGTGAATGGGTATTGGGTACATTGTACCCCTACCCATTCACCAAAAAAAGTGTCAAAAAGTAAAAACCACAAAAGACAGTTTTTGACAATTCCTTTATTTAAAAAAAAAAGTGTCCCATGATATCCATCCACCTTCAATCACAACGCCAGATGGACCCGACAAATATTAAAAAAAAGTTCTGCCTTGATGGGAGGCGTTCCACCGACTGCTGTCTCTTGGCTGTGACAGCTGTTATCTAGGCAAGAGCGGGCCACCCGATGACATAACGGAGCGATCCCGCCTCTTCTGACGCCATGTGCCATCAGAGGGGGCGCGGTCATCCTGTTATGTTAACAGATGGCCCCGCTCTTGCCTATATAACAGCTGTCACAGCAGCGTCTCCCATGGAGGCGGGGTATTTTCATTTTTTTTTCTATTTTTCAGGTCCGTCGGGCAACGTGATTGACAATGGATGTACATTGGAGACATGTTTTTCTTTTTTAAAAAAGAACTTACCTAGGTGGATGCTGCAGCTGTCCCCCGGTGTTCCTGCACTGAGAACCGAGCCACGGAACACCCCAGATGGCTCGGTTCTCTCACCTCCCCGAGTGGAGAGCTGCTGACTGTGTGACTCTTGGGATGATGCGCTGCCTCAACTGATTTGTCACGTACCTTACAGCGGGGCCCGAAATGCTGAGGGTGGCCTCTTGCACGGTTCTGGTCCAAGCACCCCTGGTAGTGGAGACAGGGACTGCTAGGGCAATGAAAGGGTGCAGGTGCCTGCAGGCAAAAGGCTAAAGCTTGGAGATACAGGAACCTCTCTGGAGAAGACGTGGAAAGGAAAATGATCACCAGACTTGTTCAGCGGAAGCCAGGTAGGTAAGTACAGACTCAGGCTTAACTGCAGTGTCAGGAACAGGCAAAAGTTGGCAACAGGCTGGCAGCGAGGTATCCAATCAGGAGGCAGAACCATAGTCAGGGACAGGCAGAGGTTGGCAACGGACTGGTAGCGAGGTACACAATCAGGAGGCGGAGCCATAGTAAATACAAGCCAAGGTCTTTATCATAAGCAGAGATGGATGAACAGGCAGGGATGATCCAGGAGAGTAGTCAAGGAAGCCAGGTTTTCAGGAGCAAGGTCAGCAGGTAGGAACAGTAATCAGGAACACAAGGCCAAGCTGAAGATGATCCAGCACTGACACTAGGCAGACTCTCTGTTTTTTTATAGGGCGCCGTGCACTGTGATTGGTGGGTGTGCATGTGCACGCATGAGTGCACGCTAATGCACACACTCTCGTATGGATGCGCCAGTGCGCGTGCCCACTCCGGGTCTTGCTCGTCTCTGTCTGAGACTCCGCACATGCGCACTGGCATTAGCAGAACAGGGATTAGCCGCTGCTGCACGGAGACGAGCACTTGGTATGTGAGTTCTCTGACATTGCCCCCTCCTTAAGGGTAGCCTCCAGATGTCCATTTGAGCCATATTCTCTGGGTGGGAGTGATGAAAGGCCCATATAAGTCTCTGGGCGTGAAGATTTTTCTCAGGTTCCCAGTTATTTTCCTCTGAGCCAAAACCTCTCCATTTGATCAGGTATTGATTCCACCCTAAAGCTTCTGGGGGTCCCACTTCATGATCCAGAAAAGGATTTGCCACGTCAGGCTTCAGTAGTGAGGCATGAAATACAGGGTGAACCCTAAATGAGTCAGGAAGTTTGAGTTCATAAGCTACCGGATTAATCTTCCTCTTGACCGGGAAGGGCCCCAAGCATCTAGGTCCCAGTTTCTTGGAAGGGCATGCCAGTTTCAGGTTTACAGTTGAAAGCCATACACGGTCACCAACCTTTAAGTCCAATTCCCCCCTTCTTCTCTTATAGAAGAATCTTTTATTATCTTCCTGTGCCTTGGAGATGGTTTCTCTGAGCATTCAATTGTTAGTAACTAAGAAATTTATTCAATCCTGGACAGCTGGCAAAGGAGAGTCCGACACTAGCGTTGGCAAGAAGGAGGGATGAAACCCATAAATGCAAACTCCGCCAGGGGCAGTAGTGAGGCCCAATCTTCCTGGGTAAAAGAGGAAAAACAACATACTGACTGCTCCAACGTTTGGTTAGTACGTATGTTCAGTCTGCCCGTTGTTCTGGGGGTGATAGGCTGAGGAAAAACTGAGTTTGATGTCCAGTGCTTCACATAGTGCTTTCCAGAATTTTGACGTTGAACTGTACTCCACGATCAGAAATAATGTCACAGGAATTTCATGGAGCCTAACAATTTCTTTAATGAACACCCTGGCAGTCTCTGTTGCTGATGAAGTCCCCTTCATGGTGATAAAATGTGCCATTTTGGAAAGGCAATCAACCAACACAAAGATGGACGAAAACCCTTCAGAAGGAGGAAACTTGACAATGAAGTCCATTGCGATCTTATCCCATGGTCCTTCAGGGATGGGCAGCGGTCTTAATATTCCCCAAGCTTTGTTTTTACTGTTCTTATTCTTGAGGCAGGTCAAACAAGAACTAACATAATTTCTGTAATCCTTTGCTAGATTGGGCCACCAAAAATGTCTTTGAACTAAATCCATAGTCTTGTATCCCCCAAAATGACCTGCCAAAGTATAGTCATGACAGACCTGTAAGATGGTGGTGCGCAGGTTTTGGGGTACAAAAATTTTATTTCCCTGCCAGTAAAGCCCATCTTTTTCTTGAAGGTTTGTGCCTGGGGGTAAGGAGGCTGTCAGGAATGACAGATCTGTGACACAAAATCAGATTGAGTTAATAGAAAATTTCCAGCTTGCAGGATAGTATCTGGTGGAGATAAAACTTCGGCTTTCGTGAACATGCGAGATATTACGAAAATTAAAACATGAAAAAAAAGAGCCCATCTAGCCTGTCTGGGTCTGAGGCACTTGGCAATTCTGAGATATTCTAAATTCTTATGATCCGTGAAGATCAATATTGGGTGTGCTTCTCCCTCCAGGAGGTACTGCCATTCCTCCAAGACTGATTTTATTGCCAAGAGTTCTCAGTCCCCCACATCATAATTCCTTTCTGATAAACCTATTTTTTGGAAAAGAAAGCCACAGGTTGCATTAAAGACTTAGGTCCTTGGTGCTGGGACAGGATGGCCCCCACAGCACTCTCAGAAGCATCCACTTCTAGGATGTATGGCAAGGCAGGGTCAGGATGTTTTAGTACTGGAGCGGAGATAAATAATCCCTTTAGCTTGTCAAATGCAACTTGAGCTGCTTTAGTCCATTGAAAACAGCTTTGTTTCTTTGTGAGTTGTGTGATAGGTGCTATGATACCGGAGACATTTTTGATAAATTTTCTGTAGAGATTGGAAAACCCGATAAAACGTTGTACCCCTTTTTTATCGGTTGGGGGTGGCCAAGACATTATAGCTGAGACCTTTTGAGGATCCATTGCCACACCCCCAGTTGATATTACCAGGCCAAGAAAGTGAATGGTCTGATGTTCAAATTCACATTTCTCGGTCTTAGCAAAAAGTCCGTTCTGTCTCAGTTTGTGGAGAACTTGCTTCACATGGTCACATTGTGATTCTAGAGAAGCCGAAAATATCAGAATGTCATCCAGGTAGACAATCACGAATAAGTCTAGGAAGTCTCTGAAGATGTTATTAACAAAATGTTGAAAAGTGGCCGGTGCGTTACAAAGTCTGAATGGCATAACGAGATACTTGATGTGGCCAAAATGTGTCCGGAAAGCCGTCTTCCACTCATCCTCCTCTCGGATTCTGATCAAATTGTAGGCACCTTGTAAATCCAGCTTTGTAAATACCTTTTCAGAACAAAGTCTCTGGAACAGTTCTGGGATCAGAGGGAGAGGGTAGCGATTTTTGACTGTTATTCTATTCAACTCCCTGTAGTCCACACATGGGCGGAGGGAATGATCTTTCTTCTCGACGAAGAATATTCCGGCACCGGCTGGAGAAGAGGAGTGTCGAATGAACCCCTTTCTGAGATTCTCGTCAATGTATTCCTTAAGGACCAAGAGTTCAGGCTCTGAAAGAGGAAAAATCCTTCCAAATGGGATTGCTGCCCTGGTAATAGTTCGATTGGGCAGTCATAAACGCGGTGAGGGGGGAGAGTATCTGCCTTCTGCTTGTCAAACACGTCCAGGAAGTCATGGTATACAGATGGGACAAGCTTTTGGGGTTCAGATACAGATTTTAAGCAACCGATGACTGGAACGGCATGGTGAGAGGTCTTGAGACAATTCTGGAGACAATAGGAGGACTGGAAGATCACCTTGCAAAAAAAAACAATATATATATATATATATATATATATGTGGTTATAAATATAAGATCAAAGTGCAAAATCAAGTGTCCACATTTAAAAAGTTCAATTCATTGATATCAACACATAAAGTGCAAGTAAGTGGTGTCCACAAAAAACAGTGTTCCTCATGCTCCTCCTTAATGGTGTTCACAATCCAGCATGCCTCAGTGCTCTCCTGTGACCCCCCACTTGTGCTTGCGCTCACCTCTCTCAGTAATTTTTAATATACCCCATTATACCCCATATATATGTCTTGTAATTTTCTTAGTAATTTTTAATATACCCCATTATACCCCATATATATGTCTTGTAATTTTCTTAGTAATTTTTAATATACCCCATTATACCCCATATATATACCAGTATTACAGATGGTATAGGAATAGGCTGGAATATCTCATCATGTATTATTGATAGGTATATTTTATTACAAGTAGCCCCTCTGGTAGATGAGGACAATATTTTGTTTTTAATTAAATAATATAGGATTTAGATTCCTCGTTTTAACACTCGGTATGTGACTCCATATTGAGTATTAATTAAGTATGCATTAAAATTAGGATTGTATGCTGAGATCCGGTTTTTATTCTAACTTAATATTATTTATGTTCACTGTTTTCTTGGCGGCTTATTGAAGTATATAAATTTTTTTTTTTTAATTTCTGCATATGATTTAATGATCTATGAGGTGCAGTGTGGCGTCATCTGAAGGGTGCAGCTCCGTCCTGGATTATTAATTAGGTAACATATACATAATAATGACAGTGATTAATGGTAATTATCACTGCTAGTTTTCCTTATAATTTTTCTTGTAGTTATCACAGCTGTTTAATAAAGGAGCATATATTGTTTTTTTTGCATGTTGCACTTTATGGGATACTTTTATATAAGGATTGTATTCATTCTATAATTTATATATTACTAGCATTTTTTTTTTTTTTTTTATATTGAAATTTTGTAGTATAGTATTACACTATATATGCACCTCCCAAATATTGGGATATATCTGTTTTTTCAGCGCAGGCACGTTTATTTATATTTTTTGGTTTATGCACGCAATGAAACGTGGTTAGTGTTTGCAGCTTATCTATATTTGTTTCACCTCACAGAGGCATCAGTCCATCTTTGGCTCACAAGACCCCCACATAATTAGACTGGAAGATCACCTTGCCAGTAACCCAGTTAATTTGGGGGTTAAGGGCTTGCAGCCATGGCATCCCCAGAATGATCGGGAATAATGGTGAGGAGATAACATCCAGGAGTAACAGTTCTTGGTGGTCTGGTAGTATGTTAGTAGACAGAGGTTGGGTTTCACGGGTGATAGGCCCGGATTTGATATTTGACCCATCAGCTAGCCATAAGGACAGTCGTTGTTGTTTGGATTTAAGTGGAATGTTGTGTTGCTGGACAAAGGCATGGTCAATGAAGCAGCTGCAGGCGCCTGAGTCAATTATAGCCTGAACCCAGAGTGCCCTTTCTGGAAGCTGTAGTGAGACAGGAACAGCAATGTGAGCAGATCTTGCTAAAGTCAATGCACAGGGTTCATGAGGAGAAGAGTCAAACTTACGGGTCTTGTTAGGGCACACGCTTGCAGAGTGGCCAGCTCCCCCACAATAGAGACAGAGGTTATTCTGGTGACGACGCTGCTTTTCTTCTGGTGACAGTGGTGAAAGAAGCAGGCCTATCTGCATTGGCTCCAGAGCCTTAGAAGTGGCAGTAGGTAATGGGGAGGCAGGAATAGATGGACTGCTAGGTACTTTGGGCAACATCTGCATGGGGCGGAATTGGCAGGTCCTCTCAGATCTTCGTTCCCTTAGACGACGATTGATCTGGATGGATAATTGGATCAGGTTCTCCAAAGACCTGGGAACTCCAACTCAAGCCAACTCATCTTTAAGTGCCTCAGAGACTCCTAGGCGGAACTGGTAGCAGAGAGCAGCATTGTTCCATTGCGTATCAGAACTCCACTGCCTAAAGTCTGTTACATAGTCCTCCACTGGCCTGTGACCCTGCTGGAGGGCATGGAGGCTGGCCTCCGCTGTTGTGGTATGCTGGGGGTCATCATATAATTTGGCCATTTCATCCAGGAAAGAGTCCATAGTGTTCAACAGAGGACTGGCCTGTTCCATCAAGTGGTGAGCCCAGGTTTGGGGTCCCCCCTGGAGTAGCGAGACGATGAACCCCACTTTAGTGCTTTCCATAGAGAAAGTATGTGGTTGTGGCAGGAAGTATAACTGGCAAGCATTCCTGAAGGCACGGAACTTGCGGCGGTCCCCCGAGGACCTCTCAGGAGTGGGAACTCGAGGCTCTGGGGGTGGCACCATTACTGTAGGTGCTGATGCTGAGGCTGATGGAACAGAGGGCAAAGGTTCTGTGACTGTCTGATGTGCTGAGGTGCTTGGAGACAGCAACACTACTTTTGCTCAAGTTGACAATAGCCATCTTGTAGGCCCTGGACTGCCTGTTTAAGGGCTGCAATCTGCTGGCACAGAGCCTCCAAAGGTGAAGCCCCCTTTTCGGGCTCCATGTGGCTGGATCGTACTGTCACGTACCATAGAGCGGAGCCCAAAAATGCTGAGGGTGGCCTCTTGCATGGTTCCAGTCCAAGCACCCCTGATAGTGGAGACAGGGACTGCTAGGGCAATGAAAGGGTGCAGGTGCCTGCAGGCAAAAGCCAGGTAGGTAAGTACAGACTCAGAATTAACTGCAGTGTCAGGAAGAGGCAAAAGTTGGCAACGGGCTGGCAGCGAGGTGCCCAATCAGGAGGCAGAACCGTAGTCAGGGACAGGTAGAGGTTGGCAACGGACTGACAGTGAGGTACACAATCAGGAGGTGGAGCCATAGTCGTAAGTCCAAGCCAAGGTCTGTATCATAAGCAGAGGCGGATGAACAGGCAGCAAGGTTAGCAGGTAGGAACAGTAATCAGGAACACAAGGACAAGCTGAAGATGATCCACTGACACTAGGCAGACTCTCCATTTATATAGGGTGGTGTGCGCCGTGATTGGTGGGTGCGCGTGTGCGTGCGCGAGTGCACGCTGACGCACACACACTCGTATGGATGCGCCAGTACGCATGCCCATTCTGGGTCTCACTCGTCTCTGTCTGAGACTTCCCCAATGTGTGCAGTGAATGCACAGTGGGCAAACCAAACCATATCAATATGCAGTTCCTTTTTTTCTGTATGCCTGTGAAGCCGGCAAGCCCAATAAGATCACAAATTGTTATTCCACTTATTTAACTAGTGTTTAGTCTTTTAGGAGAAAAAATTCACTTTAACAAGTATTGAACAAAATGAATTCCCCCAAATGTAAAAGGGAATTTAAAGTATTGACAGTTAACAGTTGTTTTCATTTGCAGTAGATGTTCCAAAAAAGTGATAAAGGTTGACTACTATATAAAGTATCTCACAAAAGTGAGTACACCCCTCACAATTTTGTAAATATTTTATTATATCATTTCATGTAAGAACAGTGAAGAAATTACACTTTGCTACAATGTAAAGTAGTGAGTATACAGCTTGTATAACAGTGTAAATTTTCTGTCCCCTCAAAATAACTCAATACACAGCCAATAATGTCTAAACTGCTGGCAACAAAAGTGAGTACACCCCTAAGTGAAAATGTACACATTGAGTCCAAAGTGTCAATATGTTGCGTGGCCACCATTATTTTCCAGCACTGCCTTAACCCTCTTGGGCATGGAGTTTACCAGAGCTTTACAGGTTGCCACTGGAGTCCTCTTCCACTCCTCCATGATGACATCACAGAGCTGGTGGATGTTAGAGACCTTGTGCTCCTCCACCTTTCGTTTGAGAATGCCCCACAGATGCTCAATAGGGTTTAGGTCTGGAGACTTGGCCAGTCCATCACTTTTACCCTTAGCTTCTTTAGCAAGGCAGTGGTAAACATGGGGAAGATGCGCTGCTTTACAGGCAGACTAAGGGGACCCACCAGGCACGATATTTAAAGGGATATTTCAATTATTATTGTTTCACTATAAGCATTATTAAAATCACCTCTCCTGAAAAAACGGTTGTTTTGAAAACTTTTTTTTTCATTGATATATCTCCCCTGGGGCAGTACCCGAGTCCGCATATACTTTTTATGGCAATAACTTGCATATAAGCCTTTAAAATGAAAACTTTTCACTTTTCACGTTTGTGTCCCATAGTCTTTAACGGTGTTCGCATGTTCGCACAAATTTTTTGTCAAGTGCGAACCGAATTGGGGGTGTTCGGTTCATCCCTATTGTCAATACGTAAAACTTATTTTTACTAAACCTTATGGTTATAACATTATATTAATAGACTCGATGTAGGTAGCATCTCTCTCATTCCCAATAGGGCGCCTCTAGTCTCCCTACAATTTTAGTCCTGCTTCCATATCACTTAAAGCGGAACTTCAGTCATGTTTTCATCTTTCCATCTATTAAATCTTCTGCCCCTGTTATTTTAACTTTGGATAATAAAACTTTTTTTTTTCTGCCAGTAAATATCTTATACAGCCCACTTTCTGTTTCTTGTCTGGTAAAAAAAAGACTAGGCTTATGACATGCACAGCTCTCTCTCTCACTCTTGTGAGAGTTTGCCAGAAAGGGAGGGGGGATGAGTCAGAGGGCCAATGATAGCTGCAGAGCTGGAGGTGTGCCTCTGTGTGTCTGTGTATATCCAGGAAGTGAACAGGCAGCAGTTTCAGCTGCCCATGGTTAAAATAGTTGCAGCCAGACTCAGTGGAGGGAGCTTTCTGCAGCATATTTGGCAAGCACAGAGTCACAGTGTATATAAAATAATATGCAAAGTGGTTGGAGGGAAGTTTCAGAATGGCAAAGATGCTTTTATTACAAATTATATGAGCAGACTGCAGTTCCTCTTTAATATTTTATCCCTGAATACCAAAAGGCTCAATGGCCCGTTTAAATGCGTACTATTATGGAAAGACGCTCTTTCCTCTAAATGTGATGTCGTCTGTGTTAAGAGATGCATATTGCCTAGTCTGTGCAGTGCTGTACCCTACGCTAATACTCAACTAGTGTATGGTAGCGTTCAAAACATTCACCAATGCAAAGACCAGGATTGTCAGGACAGGAGGGGCAATAATAGTGGATGTCACGCCTATATCCGCGCTTGCTGCAGACACGACGTATTCTTTGGGTGGCTCGTTGGGTAGAGGTACTCGGGGGGACATAAGGAAAATGCCTCTCATACAGCCGGCTTACTGCATTTGGATTGGGAAGGTGAGATGGAGCACCGTCTGGAAACAGAAGGGCTCTGATGACATCTTTCTGGAATTTAAGGAAGGATCCAGTCCATCCTGAAGCTCTGTAAAGCACATGAGCGTTCAGCAAAGCCAATTGAAATAAATAAACAGACACTTTCTTGTACCAGCGTCTGGCCTTACGGGCAACTAGGTATGGCGCCAACAACTGGTCGTTGAGATCCACCCCTCCCATATTTTGGTTATATTCGTGGACACAGAGGGGTTTCTCCACAACACAAGTCGCCGTAGGAATTTGGACCGTCGTGTCTGCATGAAGGGAGGTAAGAATGAAAACATTCTTAATATTCCTCCACTTCACAGGGAGCAAATTATTACACTTGAAGCAGGCTCTCTCCCCCAGCCTAGCCCAGCCTGTAGACAGGAATCTGGGGAAAGCCCCAGTGATTAGGTCGCACGGTGCCACGTGCTCCAATCTGATGATCAAACAAGTGACTAAAAAGTGGCACGCTCGTGTAATAATTGTCCACATACAAATGATACCCCTTTCCGAATAAGGGTGACACCAAGTCCCACACAATCTTGCCAGCGCTCCCTATGTAATCTAGGCAGTTCTCCGGCCCTACGCTGCTATCTTTTCCCTCATAAACCATAAAACTACATGTATAGCCTGTGGCCCTGTCACAGAGCTTATACATCTTGACCCCGTATCTGGCACGCTTACTGGGAAGATGCTGTTTGAAAGACAAGCAGCCAGAAAATGTAATCAGGGACTCATCAATGCAGACAACTTGATAGGGAGCAAACAAGTCTGCAAAACGTTGGTTGAAGTGGTTTACGAGGGGTCAAATTTGTAGAGCCGATTGTATCCAGGGTCTCCACAAGGACAACAGAGTTCATTGTTGTTGAAATGCATGAACCGCAAGATCTGCGCATATCATGTCCTGGTCATGGAGGCAGAGAACATGGGCATATGGTAAATTGGGTTAGTGGACCAATATGACCGCAACATACTCATTTTAACTATGCCCATGTCAAGGGATAGGCCAAGAAAGATCTTAAATTCAGAAACCATAATTGGTTTCCAATCTCTGGCAAGGGAGGACTGAGGATTAGCGGCGATGTATTGACCAGTATACAAATTACTTTAGTCCACAATAGATCTATAGAGGTCTTCGGTGAAAAACAGTGAATAAAAATCAAGTGACGTAAAATCAACTGTTTCCACCTGAATGCTGGGTTGGCCAGTGAATGGGGGAAGTATGGATGCTGCAGAAGTGGTGGGTTCCCAATTAGGATTGGCGAATGCAGCAAGAAGGGCACTATGTGCTCGACGGGCCTGTCTTTGTCTTCTTGGTGGCAGCAGGACACTACTTGTGCTTGCAACCTCACCATCTTGAACTGCACTTATGGGAATCGCCATGTCACCACATGTTACTGCAGTGCTGGTTTGACTACGACCAGGGTGTACTAGGCCGCTGGTGCTTGCCAGTTCACCAGAAGGATGAGCGGCACTGGTACTTCTCTGCTCCATACGAGAGCCCTGTGGTTCTTGCACCTCAACAGCAGAAGAAGATCAGGGTCTGGTACGCCTGACTTTGGCAGGGACCACAACTCCGTTGTCAGAGCTATCTGTCATGGAGCCGCTGTCGTCTACAAGATCATATTCTGAGCCTTAATCTGACAGATGAGTGACTTCCTCTTCACTATCTGTCATGCTCAGAAACGTGTAGGCCTCTTCACTAGTGTACCTTCGATTTGCCACTTTAGGCTCTAAATTTACTGGAATACTAGTGAGACTCACAGGTAAAAAAGCTCCTGACTGTTAGCGACTGATTCAAACGCTTCCCAAAAAACTGTTAGCGATCGCAGGGATCAGGCCTGACACTGCGAATACTGCAGTTATGTGTGTTGTGTTTTGTAAGTGACAGTGATCGATCGATACTGCACTTGGGTGGGCTTGGCTGGGCTGAGGGGCAAAACGCAGGTGCTAGCAGGTATCTGGGCTGATCCCTCTAACACTGCATTTTTTTGGTAACCCTAAACTGCTGGGGACGCTAGTATAGATCTGGGGTGACGCAGACCCTATCTGACCCTAAAACCTAACTGATATCACCCGCTGGGTGATCAGGGGGTTAAACCTTTATTAGGTGATAAACGGCGGGTGCCCTGACACTATAGAAAACAAACTACCTAACCAGCATCACCCGTAACAGTTATACGGTGATCACTGGTGAAAGGGTTAACTAGGGGGCAATCAGGGGGTTAAAACCTTTATTAGGTAGTATATGGGGGTACCTGACACTATAAAAAGCTGACGGTGAACCTAAATACTTACCTGGCTACCTAGCGTCACCTGTGACAATAATACGGCGATCAGAAAAAAGATTGCTTAGTGACACTGGCAACAGGGGTTAACTGGGGGGTGATCAAGGGGTTAAACCTTTATTAGGGGGGGTTGGGGGGTACCCTAGACCTAAAGAGGCCTACCACTAACTGCCCTACCGCTTATAACAGACACCAATTCAGTAATCAGTAAAAAAAAAAAAAACTGCTATTGGTGTCATTGTGACAGGGGGTGACAGGGGGTGACAGGGGGTGCAGGGTGGGTGATCGAGGGGGTTTATCTGCCTATGTGTGCTAGTGTCAGTGTAGTGTTGGTGCAGACTCACAATAGATGTCTTCTCTCCTCGGAAGCCGGAAAGAAAAGGCTTCACGAGGAGCGATGACATCACTTCCTCTGCTTCTGTTTACATTACAGAAGCAGAGGAAGCTTCTCATTTGCCAGGAGCGATCGCGAGGGGGTGGCCATGAATCAGTGGCCTCCCCCTCCGCACGGATCGCTCTTGGAATGATGCCGACCGCCTCGAGCACCAGGGGGGTGCGATGCGCCCCCTGTCCGCGGGAGGGGAGTAACGTACCCATACATTACTCTGCCTGCCTGTGCCATTCTGCCACAGTACATCTGCGTGAGGCGGTCGGCAAGTGGTTAATAACTTTTCTATTGCTATTTTAAATAGAAAAACAGTTAAGAAATCAGTACAATGTAGTATACGTCAGGCTTTATAAATACCATTGGAACATCTCTTAAATCATATGTTCCTATTAATAGCGAAATTGTTCCCTACAACGAATGTAGTTAAAATTTCAACATGTTCCAATAGTAAATACACCTTACATTAACTTTTAACACATACCATATAAATTTAAGTTTTTAATTCCCACCCTCCTCCCTTCAAGGAAATAGAAGGAAGGTGGGAGGGAATAACAAATAAAAGAAAGAAGAAAACAAAACAACAAATATATATATATATATATATATATATATATATATATATATATATATATATATATATATATATATATATATATATATATATATATATATAACAAAAAAGGAAAAAATTCCCATTGAAAAAAAAGAAGGGGAGAGAGAAAAAGGTAAAAGAAGAGGGAGATGAAAGAGAGGCCTACGACAAGTATGTAAAGCTGTAAAGGATTAGAAAAAATAAAAATAAATTAATATTAACTGATATGTCATACTCTGAAATTATTTCATGATATAACCTAGTAGTTTTAAATTCGAACCATTTTGCCCATGTATTAAGATATTTCCTGGTTAGCCCTTTATTCCTACAAGTTAATTCTTCCATTAGACAGAGCTCATCAAGACTATGCAGCCATTGCAAAATAGAAGGTATAGATCGCTTACCCCAATATAATGGGATGAGACATTTACCTACTTTAATTTAAGCTACTTTAATTTAATTTAAGTTTAAGTTGGCGACATACTGTCAGAACTATTGAGGTTAAAAGAATTAATATAAAAGTCCTAATCATATTATTTTTCATATGTTTCATGAACATATTGGGAATCATCTTGTTCAATTTTTTTTAGAAGGGCAATGTAAGTTCATGCTTGTAGGCAGAGATTTTTTTTTTAAGAAACCTGTAGAGCTCTATCTTAGTTTCTCCCAGATCATAAATTTATGAATTCCTGACAGCTGGACGAGAGAAGAAACTAGCCATTAGGCCAGTGTTTATGTTATAAGGAGATCGATGACTCAGGTTTCAGGTGAACAATGAGCCGAGAGAAGTATATATATATATATATATATATATATATATATATATATATATATATATATATATATATATATATATATATATATATATATATATATTTATATATTTTTTTTTTAATCTCAGGATTGAGAAAAGAAAATAGGGCTTATTCAATAACTGCCTTATAAACAAACCTTATTACGCATGACAAATAATTGTATTAGCAATGATTTCTATTATATTATTATTCCATTATAATCCATCCATTATAATTCCAGTAAGATTATATGCTTACTTAATTGAATAATTTTACATATATCTTTGGTTTATGAATTTTTATAATTTTTTTTTATATATTAATTATATGTTGTTGTATATACGCATAAGATGTATTAAGATACATGTATTAAATCGAGTCTAGCATGTTTGGAGTTCTATGTGTAAGAAAGATGTATAGGAATTTTGTTAGTAGTAATGATTATGAATAGCCAGTGTGTCTCTTGTAACCATGACTTAACTTTCAAGGTATGTGAGAAGTTAAGTTAATGGCCTTATCCAAACTTTCTAAAAGCCATATATTTTAAGTAGAGATGAAAGTCTGACATATATGTCATGAGATGGAACTCCTTTACTTTATTGTGTTCTTTAAAGCTTAAGTCAAAGGTTATTTGGGATAGATTTTTACATTTTTAAGGAGGTTTCCAAAATTATTTTTAATACAACATTTCCCCTGTGGGTAACTATGTCAAAAGTCCAACATGGCCCTCTAGACAATGATGCCATGGTTACATAGTAAACAAAACATCATTTGACATCATTGATTATGTGAAAAGCAAATAAACACCCACTTTCTGGGGGGGATAAAGGTTGGATACACATTAATATTGGCATTGTTTTATTTCTATCTGCAGTATGAGGTACTTCTGTTTCAAATAACGAGAAATATACATTTTGATATATCTCAACACAGCTGAGTTCAAAGTGTTATCAATGGCTTAGTTGTAATGTATGCTTAAACATAAAATTCATCAGTGATTATCTTTACCTTAAATATAAGTCTTGGTTAAATGACCAAGTTTGTATATGGTATAACAAATTTGTCCATATACCATTAAGAAAGTTTGAGCTTGCGAGGTCTGTTTGTTTGAGAGTCATGTGTCAAAATCAACACTTGTTTGTTTTCCTTATCTACGGAACCACGAGAAGCTGTTAACTATTTACAAAGCAGTTACTAAGTTTTAAGACATTGGTATTTTAAAACTAGAGCTTGTGGTTGTTTACTCATCATCTGTATTAGCCATATTGTTGATAATTGGATTTATATTTTCATATTATTTTGCACTGATTTTTAGTAAATAAATACATATATTTTTGCACATCTTTTTGTATTCCTTCAAATTAGCACAGATAAACAAATTTGAGTTATTTGTTGATTTATGTAAACAAGTGGAAATATCCTGAAACATAGTTTTTTGCTTATTTGCATACATATAATACTGTTTAATATTTCAGTATAAATATCCTGACATATTTTGGAGGTCCCACTGAGAGCTGCCAAACAAAGGATATAATTGTGCAAATTATATATATTTTGTTGCCATTTTTTTTGGTTATTGCTATTGTTGGTTGCAATATTGAAAATGACTAATACTGAAGGGATTTTTAATGTAGCCAGTCCTGCTGATTCAGTGACTGAGACTGGTATGCATGACAAAGAATTTAGAGAAGTAATTACATTTCAGTTGATGAGTTATGTTAAAGAAAGATTGGATATTAAAAAGGATATCAATAATTGGGTAAGTGAAATGAACAGTAGGATTGCAGATTATGTAAATGATATCTGGTCTGAAGAATCACGTGTTGCAAATGATCTTCTTCTTATGGCTCAAGCTATTACGAAGAAAGGTAAAGATTCGATAGTATTGAAATCTTGGCTAGAATTCCTTTATGTAATTTGTGCATTGACCAAACAATTAAACAAAGCAAAAAATGAAATCAAGCGAGAGGTTGAAAATTTTGAAAATTTAGAGAAGGAATGTCGTGAAATTGAAATTCACTCTGTAAAGATGTTTACTGAGAGGGATATATTGTCTGCCCAAATCTTGGTGTACCATGAAAAAGATGACCAAAATCTAGAAATGTTCAATTCTCTTAAGAAGAGTCTAGATCAAATTTCTAGGGAATTGTTAGATTGTAAAAGGTCAAAAGAGATTCTAGAGGGGAACTGTGAAAGGCTGTACTAGGCTAATACAAGACTTCAGCAGGATTTGAATGAGCCAAGTTCGGCACATCTGCAGTCTATGCAGGAAAATATGCCAGCAGTGTAAAGGTGTAAACCTTCTATTTGGGATAGAACAGATGTTACTGAAACTTTTAGCAGTTCACACCCAGATGTGTGGTCTGGGGGACCTGCCATTGTTAACCACTTGTCGATCGCCCACCGTCAAATGACAGAGGGGCTGTGCGGGTCTCGTCCTCGAACGATATCATATAACATCATCCAAGAACAGCCGATCTTGCGTGCCCACAGGTGCGCAGTGCGGTGATCGCGCCCGCGCTCTGTTGCTAGGACTTGACGTGACCCTGATCTCTGTAAAGAACCACAGCCATGGCTCTTTAACCATGTGATCACAGCCGTTCACATGTAAACACGGAGATGCCGGTAATCGGCGCTCCTCGCCTCACACTGACAGAGTGTGTGGCAAGGAGAGCTGATCAGCGGCATCTCCTCGCAGGGGGACATGTACACATGTAATCAGGGAACTGATCATCAGTGCCCTGATTACAATATGGTGCCAAAAGTGCCAGCTTTCAGTACCAGCAATTAGTGCCCACCAGTGCCAGCAACCAGTGCCCACCAGTACCAGCAACCAATGCCCATTAGTGATGCCAGTCAGTTTTGGCTATCAGTGATGCCTATCAGTGCTGCCCATCAATGCCCATCACTGCCCATCATTCCCTAATCAATGCCCATCATTGTCGCTCATCAGTGCCACCCATCAATGCCCATCAGTGCCGCTGATCCATGCCCATCAGTGCTGCCTATTAGTGCCACCTATCAGTGCCCACCAGTGCTGCCTATCAGTGCCACCTATCAGTGCCCACCAGTGCCACCTATCAGTGCTCATCAGTGCCATATATCAGTGCCCATAAGTGTGGCATGTTAGTGCCTCCTCATCAGTGCCACCTAATCAGTGCCGATAAGTGCTGCCTCATCATTGCCCATAAGTGCCACCTCATCAGTGCCCATCAGTGCAGACTATCAGTGCCCATCTGTGCTGCCTTATCAGCGCACATCAGTGAAGGAGAAAAAATACTTATTTACAACATTTACTGACAGAAACTAAGAAAAACTTATTTTTTTTCTAAATTTTTGGTCTTTTTTTTTTTTAGTAAAAAATAAAAAAACAAGCAGTGATTAAATACCACCAAAAGAAAGCTCTATTTGTGTAAAGAAAATGATAAAAGTTTCACATGGTTATAGTGTAGCATGACCGCGCAATTGTCATTCAAAGTGTGACAGCTCTAAAAGCTGATAAATGGCCTGGGCAGGAAGGGGGTGAAAGTGCCCTGTATTGAGGTGGTTAAACATGACATTAGAGAAAAAGCTTCAGAGGTTTTGAGTGATTATAGTATCCCCTCAGAAGAAGAAGGATATATGTTTACTAAAGATCGTTCTCTTACTAAATTTAAGCCAATCTCATCTCACAAGCACTCCAAAAGTATGTCCCATAGGAATAAGGAAAAAAACCCTCAACCTGTGATAGACACTACAAAAGTGATAACATTTTTAAAAGAAATGTGGGTCTATTTACTAAGAAAGGATCGCCTTCTATAATTAATCATATAGAAACTTATGAGGAGGCAATGTTGACTCTAAACTTAAAACATGACAAACATAAAATTGATTAATACCTGGTCTGAAGTCCTTTCAGAAATAAAAACAGAATTTGGTCCCTATTGTTCAGTAAATGCTGCAAAAAGAGCCATTTTTACTTTGAAATGTAGGTTGAATCAAAGTCCCAGGGAATTTTTATCAGTTCTCAAAAATGCCTATAGCAATTTTGAGGACCATGAATTATCCAACTGTTTTATGATGCCTTGCCAAAAAAATAAAAATGGATTCTAGGCCAGGATTTCCATCCCAAAAATGGTCTGGATTGGCTAATTGGCTATTATCAGAGAGCACCACTCTTTTTGCTGTTCTACAAAATAGTGACAAGTCTCAGGATAGATTTAAAAAGTCCACTTAGGAAACAGCTGAGGCACATTTTAAAAGGGATCAGGGACAGTTTGATGCTCCAAAGAGGAGTTATGCTGAAGTTGTTAAAAGCCCCAGTCCTCCCAATCAGAGGAAAGCTAGACCCAATCCAGATGATAAAAAGGTACCAGTTGTTTCAGATGACTCAAATAAAAAAAACATTTTGTAAAAAGGCAGTTCAATCAATATGGGAGAAATCAGAAAAATTATTACAGGAATAATCAATTTGACAAGAAAAAGGGTCAAAATGATTCTGAATCAGAAGGGTCTGAAAAGTCCCAAACTTCTAAATTCCAAAATCCACTTGCAATGGATCATTGGAAAAATAGAAGTAATTTATATGATCGTATGGATCAGATGCAGAATCAGTTTGGGGTGTTGACTGAACAGATGGAAAATGTTTCCAATTTCCTCACGGTTAAATCCAAAAATCCTTTTTTAGAAGAGGCTACTTCTGTACAGCTCCATAACAAATGGTGAGAATCAGGTTAAAATGTCAAATCATGCAAATGCCTATGATTTACCAATAAGCCAAAGTGAGCAAATGAACCCAATCGTCTGTATGCCAATTTAACCCCTCCTATGCTAAATGTCAAAAAGGGGGGAGACCTGTTTGGGATTTTATCTTGCAGCCAAAACCCTCAGCTGTGCAGAATCTGACAAGCAGTCTTGGGAATTTTGCCTGTGTAAAAAAGGAAGGCGGCCATCCGCTTCAATGGGTGAGTTACACAACCAGCCAAAAGCTAGTTTCATATGTCATCCAAAATATCTTTGTCCCTTACAGGAAATAGTTTACAGGTATTTCATGGAAGTGGAATTGAGTAAAGATTTATCACACATTTTGGCTTTATTGGACACAGGGACACAGGTAGCCAAGCAACTATTTTGTCTCAGAAATATTTTCAACAAATCCAGGATTTATCTTCTGAAAAGTACAAGTTGAAAAGTTTTACATCTAATCTTGTAAGTGTTTCAGGCACCACCCTGAAAGTCATAGGAAAAACCTGGTTTAATTTCAACTTGGGGAACAAAGTAATTTGCCATCCCACACTTATGCCCCGTACACACGGTCGGATTATCCGATGGACAATGTCCGATCGGAGCGTGTTGTCGGAAATTCCGACCGTGTGTGGGCGCCATCGGACATTTTCCATCGGATTTTCCGACACACAAAGTTGGAGAGCAGGAGATAAAATTTTCTGACAACAAAATCTGATCGCGTCAATTCCGACCGTGTGTGGCCTGTTCCGACGCACAAAGTGCCACGCATGCTCAGAAGAAATTCCGACACGGGACAGCTCGTTCTGGTAAACTTAGCGTTCGCAATGGATACAGCACTTTCATCACGCTGCAATGTTAAAAATGGTTTAATACAGCGCACTCTCTTCTTCTTTATAATGTGACAAGAATTAAGTTGTTTTGCTGCTCATATTCACACACACTTCTCACAAAGTTTTATTTGTGTTTTTTAATGGGATTCCCTCAATATATTGTTATTAGTTGTCACATCTGACAGTTTTATTTTTTTTTTATTTTTTTTTTGGGATTTTCAGCCTTTTTTTTCTTTAATGTTTGGATTTTTTCCAAGGCTGATCTTTGCTCAATGTTATTTTGTGTGTCAAGTTACCCCAACACCATTGATATCTTTTATTATTTAATCTCCAGGAGATTGTTTGGTGTTGGTGTCCCTTGTTCATTTCACATTGTATATTTGAAATATACCTGAATCCTCACAAACAAACTGTCATTTTTGAAGTAAAACACATAGGAGAGTATAATTCAAAACAAAAATCCTTTATTAAGGGATCAGAACCAAACAAAGAGGAAGGCAACACTGGATCAACAGGAGAAATTAGCGAAGCCTGGGACCCCCACGGCAGACATAAATTCTTCAACATCAAAATTGGTGGCCTGAGGAGTCCATATGTAAGGGAGGGCAGTCTGGTCCAGAAGTCCCAGAGATCCGGATAGCAGCAGATGACATGTGTGTCCCCAGGCTGTGGTACCACAAGAGGCTGCATCTTTTGGCCAACCAGACTGAACCCAGGGCAATCACTGTCTGGTCTTCCTTCCACGCTTCCTTCCCGGCTGTGGCTGTGCAGTTGGAGATGTGGCAGGAGGAGGAGTAGGACCTGGAGGAGGAGGAGGAGGAGGACTGGGAGGACCTGGAGGAGGACTGGGAGGACCTGGAGGAGAGGGAGGAGGAGGAGGAGGACCTGCAGGAGGAGGAGGACCATCCCAAAGCTGTGTGTGAGGTGTAATTTGGCCCCTCACACCTTTCTCCAGAGCCTCTGATATGAGGGCCTCACACATGGCTTTTTGGCCCTCCTCCATCCTCTGCATTTTATATGCTATGAATGCAGCAATGTTCTCCTGCCTGGTGTGGGGTGCTCCCAGGACCTCTGTAGCCCTCCAAAAGAATGCTATAGCCGCCTCCTCTAGGGTACTCGTCCTACTGCCACTTTCTGTTTTCAGGTGTGGTGGAGGGACCTTGATATCAGCCAGCCGGCTCGGCCCGGCCACCTCCTGGCTGAGACTTCCCTGTGTATGAAAAAGGGACATGGTTGTAATGTTTTGCATCATCAATCACAATCCTAAATTAGTACTCCCAACTAACATCTAGTTATCATCATTGATTGGACAAGCAGAAATATTTAGAGGAATGCTATACCTGGCTCAATCTGGGCTCCTCCACATGTGGCCTGGAAGGCCCAGGTTGGGCGTCAGAAGCCTCAGCCGGGGGGGAAGGAATCGTGGAAGGAAGACTGGAGAGGGATGGCCTGGGTTCAGTCTGGCCTGCCAGAAAGTGCAGCCTGTCATAGTACAACATCCTGGGGACATAGATGTCATCTGCTGCTCCGGATCTCTGTGAATCCAGGACTTTCTTGCGCTCCCTTAGATATGTGCTCCTCAGGCCACCAATGAAAATCTTTAAATAAGTGATGTCTGCCGTGGGGATCACCTGCTTCACAATTTCACACAATTGCTCCAGTGCTGCCTTCCTCTTTGCTTGGTTCTTGAAATGGGGGTGTTTAATTTCCCACAGACAGGGCAGCTCACTTAGCATATCTATGAATACTGACATGAAGTCATTATCTTTCATTAAGATATCCATGTTCACTGCAAGACACAACACAAGACAAAGCCTAATGTCAGACAAAACTCTCCTAATCTTGTTACAATATAGGCCTCAATCTAGAAGCAGTATAGGCACAAGTTTGGCTCTTACCTTCGTTCTTACGATCGGCGCGTCCAATGCTCCTTCCTCCGCTCACAGATCGTACGTAATACGCACGCGTGTTACGCTTTATACACACTGCGCATGCGTGTAACTCCGCCCGCCCCTGACGTTCTTTCTAGTCTATTCCCCGCCCCTTTTTGTTCGGCGCAGTGGGTGAAGAGCACATGGCGGAGTTACAGCAGGTGCATGCTAATTCGAACAACGAGGAGGAGGAGGAGGAAAGCCCGGATCCAGGCACGTCCCGATCCAGAAGGAGACGTTTTAAGGCCACAAATATGTCCTTTGGGGAGATGTTGGAGATGGTCGACATCATGAAGAAGTCCGACTATGACAGAAAATATGGGCTTTACCCCAACCCCAACATCAGAAAGGCCAAGATCATGGCGAAAGTGGTCAGGAGTCTTGAGCGGAATTTCGGGGTACGAAGGTCTAAAGATCAGCTCAGGAAGCGGTGGTTGGACCTGAAGTTGAGAGAGCCAGAGCAGTACCGAAAGATCCGGAGAGTGCTGCAAAAAAGTAAGTAGTTGTGCTGTGTTCCTATTCTTTCTGTCTTTATTCCGTTCTTTCTGCCCCATATGCTTTTAGTAATTGTAACGTTTCAAAAGGTCAACTTTAATGTTCATGTGCCCATTATTCGTTCGTATCAAACATTTTTCTTTCGGCCTCTAGAACACCATTGCATTTTCACACATTTTTGGGGGCCTACTTGGATGCCAAATATTTGTTTGTGTAGATGGGTTTGTTACTAGAATGAAATGCAAACTAGATTGTGTGTAAGGAGAGGACACTGAGCAGCTGTTTTCACATCTGGACACTGGAGCACTAGTGTGGGACCCCAGAACACCCTTTTTATTAAGGGGGCCACACAGGTGCTCCAGTGTATACTATAGGGGGGGCTACATCTGTGAAGCTTGTACCAAACAGGTAAAGTATTGCAGCTTGACAAAGGGCAATAAAAAATATACATCTTGGAACTCGGCTAAAATAGATAATTGTACCCCACTTCCAAGCAATGTTTCCTATTTCTAGTTCTGCCATCAAATATCTGTGTGCTAATTATACCATTTTTGTTTTACATAGGGGAGAAAAGACTCGGACACCCCTCATCCCAGGAGACCAGAGACCCCCCCCTCTGGAAGAAGGGGAAATACCAACCCAAGAAGCTGAGCAGGAGGAAGAAGAAGATGTGGTGGAGATTGGCACCACAACAGGTGAGTGTCTGCGACCACAGGCTCAGGTAAAAAAGATGGATGGTGGCAGATTTTTGAGACCTTTTTTTTTTGTTCTTTATCTCTTTTTAGGTGATCGTGATCCAGAATGCTTTACATCTGAAAGTGCCCAGATACTCATCGGGGAGATCATGGGGTGTAATCTCCAATTGCAAAACATCCAGCAACAAATCACTGATGTTATTAAAAAAAATAATAACATCATTGATGTTTTGGGGCGAATTTAAACCCCACAAAATCACCTGTTTTATGTTACTAAAATTTTTACAATGTTTAGAAAAGCCAAATTTGGAGGATGCACACAGTGTGCCAACATGTGCTATCTGCCATCACGGGAGATCAATGGACGCGTTTTGGGGGTGCAACCCCTTCCTCAATTATAAAGTCGCATTGAGGAAGGGCTTGCTCCCCCAAAACACGTCCCTTGATCCCCCCTGATGGCAGATAGCACATGTTGACATTCTGAACTTGGTGTGCATCTTCCAAATTTGGCTTTTCCAGGGGTGATTTCCCCCCATCTGAATGCTATATCAAACACAGTTCCTAAATACTCATGTCTGATATAGCCTTCAGGTTTTACCATATGTGAACTTTGTAAGTTCAAGTTTTTTGGCTTTCTTGTTGGTTTTACACAGGCCTGTTTTATCTGAAATTGATATTTCGATTTTTGATAATGCTACTGCAAACATTGTTATACAACAAACATGTTGGTTTGTTTTAAAAACCTTGCGGAAATGCACATGTGATTGTGCAGCTATAAAAAAGTGCCTTACTCAAGAATGTGTGGATTATTGTCTCAACACTACAACACTTTTGGGGTGATGTAATTGCTGTTTTATGCACAAATGGGGGTTATTTCCTAAGGGCAATTACACTTTGCACTACAAGTGCAGGTTCAGTGCAGTTACAAGTGCACTTGTAGTGAAATGTGTTTTGGCATTTAGGAAGTACCAGCCAACACTATTTTTTATAAGGTTACCCAATCACAACATTTTCTGCACTCAAAACATTTCTGTCAGGGTCAGCTAAAACAAACACAAGCAGTAAATGTCCACCAAGAATTTCTTTTGTTTGTTTTTTATTTTACAAAGGTGTCACAGATTCTCTGGCATATTGATAGCCCCCCTACCCGCAAAGAACTCCAGGTAGCGTAACCGGACATCATGGGCATTCAGGGAGGGCAAGCCAGGACGGCCACTTTCAAGCGCCGTCAGTGTTGATGGATTTGGGATTCCGGCCTCAGGCCCAACTGAGCCAGCATAGTTGGCTGAATGTTTTCTTAAAAAATTATGGAGAACACAGCAGGCAAGTATTATATGGTTCAGTTTATACTCCGCCATATGGATGGGTGTCAGAAATAATCGGAACCGGCTGACCAGGATTCCAAATGTGTTCTCCACCACTCTTCGGGCTCTGGCCAGCCGGTAATTAAAAACCCTCTGTTCTGGGGTGAGGGTCCTCATCGGGAATGGCCGCATCAGGTGGTCCCCCAGCGCAAATGCTTCATCAGCAACGAACACAAATGGGAGACCTTCAACATTGTCCTCTGGAGGTGGCAAGTCCAAGCTGCCATTCTGGAGATGCCTGTAGAACTCCGTCTGGGCGATCACTCCACCATCGGACATCCGGCCATTCTTCCCCACGTCCACATACAAGAAGTCGTAATTAGCCGACACCACCGCCAACATCACTATACTATTAAACCCCTTGTAATTATAATAGTACGACCCCGAGTTGGGTGGTGGGACGATGTGGACGTGTTTCCCATCAATTGCCCCTCCGCAGTTAGGAAAGTCCCACCGCTGGGCAAAGTGGGAGGCCACAGTCTGCCATTCCTGTGGCGTGGAAGGAAACTGTTGAGGAAAAAACAATAAACATTACTATTTTTTCACAGAAACATGGCAAGCAGATTATACACAAACATTGTGGGGCAACCTCCAGATAGCATTTAATAAGGGGAATTTAACAAGGCCAAAGTATAAGGTACACCTATCATATTCCCCCCCCCCTCTCATGGGCCATTTCTAACATTATAGGGGGGGAACTCTTGGACAGGTAACCCTCTTCACTTCATTTTGAGATGAATGCCTAAATACAGGGTATTACTTGGAACAGCCCCTCCTTAGTTACACTATTAGCAGACCACTGGACAGGTAAGAAGTGTCTGAATACAAAGATATAAATACACATTGTACACATTTGAGGACATTTGGACATTCTGCTATTACCTATCAAGATAATAATAGGATACAAGAACTTTAAACAGTTCCATTGGAAAGTATACAGGCAGGCCCTTGCACTACATGCTTTGGGGAATTCATCCATAAATCTGACCAGTAAAGAGATGGGTATAGTGTGTATGGGTTTGGCAAGGTCAGCAGATAGATGATTGAGGATAGAGAATTGGGATCAGCTGACTTAGCAGTTGGGGGGAGGGAGGGTTACCAAAAATTTGTGGACACCTCAAAAAAAGCCTCTGGCACTCTGCCTGAATTTAAAGCTAAAATAACATTAACAAACATTTTAGGGGGTGTTTGGGGTAAAGCACTACTATAGAGCTGATAAAATACATTGTTAAGTGACTACATGAGGTGAATATAGGGCAGGAGATACCATGCTGGAGAGGTTATTGAAGGGCAAATATGTATGAAGGACCTAAAATAATAATTACATAAAAATCCAGCATGCATGAGAACAAAGGGGACATTCACAGCATATTACAATCATGGTAATTAGGGAATGAGGAAAGAAATACAAGATATTAGCAAACATTCAATACAATAAAATATGATATAAAAGGATAAAAATCTTACCTTCATATACTCCTTCTGCAGGACCTGGATGATGGCAGAACAGGTCTCTGGGATAATGATCCCCAGAGCCTGGGGGGAGATGCCTGTCGAGAACTTCAAGTCCTGCAGACTTCTCCCTGTGGCCAAATACCGCAAGGTAGCGACCAACCTCTGCTCCGGAGTGATGGCTTGCCTCATGCAGGTATCCTGCCTGCTGATATAGGGGGTCAGCGAAGCCAACAAACGGTGAAACACGGGGTCCGTCATCCTGAGAAAGTTCCTGAAATCATCAGGATTATTCTCACGGAT
The DNA here is from genome assembly GCF_042186555.1 of Aquarana catesbeiana. NCBI lineage: Eukaryota > Metazoa > Chordata > Amphibia > Anura > Ranidae > Aquarana > Aquarana catesbeiana. The sequence goes on from NC_133326.1 coordinate 452,303,602, forward strand.
CTCACGGAGCAAAGGCATATGAGAGAACTGGTCACGCTGAAGCAACCAATTCTTGGTCCATGAACTCCTCCCCACCCTGTTCATGGACTGGACTTGTGTCAAGGTCAGGACCCCAACACCAAGCCCCCGCACAGCACGAACTCTACGAGGAGTACGCATACGAAACATGGCTAGAAAACGGTCGGCTGCTCAGAACGAAGTAACAGAACGCACTGAAGAACAGCAAGGCCTGTGAAGAGCGACCTGAAAAACAGCAACGAGCAGGTAAGATCACACAGAAAACTCTGATACGAACTGACTGCACGCACTGAAGAGCAGATACAAACCCACAAGCACAAACTGAACGGCAGAAAACGATCTGAAAGCCACGAGTCTGAAAAAGCACGAAACGTCTCTCACCAAACTTTTACTAACACGAGATTAGCAAAAGGAGCCCAAAGGGTGCCGCGCTTGGTTCTGAACCGGCCTTTTCTAGTCTCGTCGTACGTGGTGTACATCACCGCGTTGTTGGCGATCGGAAATTTCGACAACTTTGTGAGACCGTGTGTAGGCAAAACAAGTTTGAGCCAACATCCGTCTGAAAAAATCCTAGGATTTTGTTGTCGGAATGTCCGAACAAAGTCCGACCGTGTGTACGGGGCATTATAGTTGATTTGCCCTATGATCACTTAATTATTGGCATTGATTTCCTTAAGAGATTAAATACTATTGTTGATTTTATCAATAAGGTTATCTGATCTCAAGTGAAGATGCCAATTAACTATGAGCAATCCCAATCCTATCACAGTAGGCGTAACTGCAATGTGATTGAGGAAAGGCTGGACTCTATTGAGATCCATCTCAGGAATAGCCAAATTCCAGATGTCTCCTTCTTACAGGTAACACCAACCGCCACCGTAGGTGGACAGGAGCATAACACTATATGTGTGTCCCCTGAAAGGGTTAAAGATGTTTGCTTGGAAGGTTATGTCACCACCATTCACCTGCATCCACAAAATACTGACTCTACTGGGTTCAGTACACAGTTCACAATACACAATACACAGTTCCTAGCAGGGATTAAAAAGTTGAATGATGAGGTGTTCTTTTCCCTACAGGTTAATGACCTGGGAAGAACTAAAAGGGCTAAACTGGATTTACGCCAGGAAAATAATTACATTAGTAGAACTCTACTAGAACAGTTGGCCAATCCTAAAGTAATTAGGTTCCCAAACGCTCAGGATAATTGGATACGTGATCTGCATGATGACGCCAACAGCCATAATATAATTGCTAAATGCATGTTATCCATTTCTATTGGGGGTAAAACAGCCAATCATTTATTCCTGGTGATTAATGAGCCATGGTATCCTATTTACATTGGCAATGATATATTGCATCGTTTTGCTATATACGTGGATCTGTCAAATTCCACATTGTGGTCCAGATTAAAAGGGAATCCAGATAGTTTCATAAATGAACATGAAGCCATCAAATCATCCCGGATACTGCCATATGCAATAAGTATATTAGTACCACATGATATTATCATTCCCCCAGGTACTAATAATTTTCTGTTACCTATACAGGTACAAAAAGGCCAAAAATGTAAGAATCATGATGCATTAATATGCCTCTCAGACAGGATGCAAAAACTGGGCATTGCAGTAAATCATTCACCCATGGTAAACATCCATTTATTCAAAACCCAAGTAATTGTTAATAATAGAACTCCAAATGAAGTCTCTTTGTCCAAAGACACCATACTTGGTCTGGCCATAGATTCTGATTATTACACTTTTGGGTTTCATAATCCAATTATTGGCCTAATACCTGAACAATATCTCACTGAGGAGCAAATAGTTGAACATACATTTAATTCTTCTCCTGAAGGATTGTTCACCATTGATTCAGTTTATCTTTTCAATCCTGAAGAAGGTACCTGCAAGGTGGAGGAATCCTCCCTTACCTTTGACCATACACTTAATGAGTAGGGAGCAGAGGAATATCGTGAGTATACAGAGAAGACTAGTAAGTAAAATCATGATCTCACTGACAAGCTTGAAGAAACCTATGAAATAGGTCAACCTGAGATTTTCTCAGGATTTCTGGAAATGGTCCAAAAGCAAATATTTTTAGCCGATCTATGTTCTAATGACATAGAGCGCCAACAATTAAAATAAGTTTTCATGGAGTTCAAGGAAATGTTTGCTAAAGATTCCTATGATAGTGGGCTAACAGACATAGACATTGCCAGAATTCAGACTGATCCAGAGGCACCTCCAGTTTATATCAAGCAATATCGTCTTCCCCTAGCTTGTTGCGATTCGCTAGCGGAAATCATTAATAATCTCAAGGAAAGAGACATTATAAGATCGGTTCACAGTTCTTATAATAATCCTATACTTGGGATCCCTAAACTGAATGGTCAATGGCGTTTATGTGCTGATCTTAGCTAAATAAACAAGTCTATATGTCCGGCTGGCCATGCCATACAGTGACCAATGCTTGGTACAAATGCAAGGTGATAAGTATTTTACCACACTGGATTGTGCTCAAGGATATTGGACCATTAAGGTAAGTCCTGAATACCAATATAAACTGGCATTCACATTTGGTAAGGAACAATACACCTGGAACAGAATGCCATTTGGTTATATAAATTTAGGTCATGGATTTGCCATGTTTTTACATAAAGCTATGTCTGATGCCACTGAAAGAGGGGGGGGGGGGAGGGGGTGGAGATTTTCATGAACAACAAATGCCAATTGCCAAACTAAAATGTCAAATAAAATGTGTGACTGACTGCGGAGTGGCATGGAAGAGAGATATCACACCATAAGAGTCTCTACAGCCAGCGGAAATCATACAGATAATCAGCCGAACACAAACATGCACCAGTCTGGGTGATGCTACACAAAGAGGACCCAAAGGACAGCCCACTCAGGACACCCTCCCAAGGACAGCAGGTGGAGGAGACCCCCGTTCATCTATGCCTCTGGAGAAGATGCAGAGAGAAGGTGGATGGAGTTATAGGCACGAAGGAGGGGCCTCTGCCTCTCTCCTTCTTGTAATTTCAATGGTCACTAGACGCCAGGCGGGCCGTTAGCAACCAGTTTGGACAGTGAGCCAGCAACCTTGATGGAACATGTAAAACTGGTCTCGGCCAGTTCACCAGGACACAGACTGACAGTGAGTGACAGCAGCAATGTTGCAGCCTTCTTAAGGGGCATCAGTTCAGCTCAACGGGCAATTCCAGGACACTGTGTGGTCCCCGAATGAAGGTGCCCGGGACCCGGGACAAAGTTGTCTAATGAAGGATTGTCCCGGGCAATCTGGGACATGTGGTCACCCTAATATATACAGACAGGCTAGTGTAGTATATAGACAGTATAGTATATAGTATATAGACAGTATATAGACAGGCTAGGGTATATACAGACAAACTAGGGTATATACAGACATACTAGTGTAGCATACAGACAGACTAGGGTAGATAAACACAGGCTAGTGTATGTAGTGATATAGTATAGTGGGTAGATAATTAATTAGTAGTTATTATAATCTTCCGTAGCAACTCAGTTCTTCCAGAGAGATGCACTTTATTGACTTCCAACACAGAACAAAGTCTTGCAACAGATGATAAAATCCAACAGAGTAAATATGACAATGCTAGTAAATATGCTAGCTTTCAGAGTTCCATGTTTCCTAGACCTGTGCCTTCATAATCACAGATAGGGATGAGCCGAACACCCCCCTGTTCGGTTCGCACCAGAACATGCGAACAGGAAAAAAGTTTGCTCGAACACGCGAACACCGTTAAAGTCTATGGGACACGAACATGAATAATCAAAAGTGCTAATTTTAAAGGCTTATATGCAAGTTATTGTCATAAAAAGTGTTTGGGGACCCGGGTCCTGCCCCAGGGGACATGGATCAATTCAAAAAAAGTTTTAAAAACGGCCGTTTTTTCAGGAGCAGTGATTTTAATAATGCTTAAAGTCAAACAATAAAAGTGTAATATCCCTTTAAATTTCGTACCTGGGGGGTGTCTATAGTATGCCTGTAAAGGGGCGCATGTTTCCAGTGTTTAGAACAGTCTGACAGCAAAATGACATTTGGAAGGAAAAACCCCATTTAAAACTACCCGCGGCTATTGCATTGCCGACAATACACATAGAAGTTCATTGATAAAAACGGCATGGGAATTCCCCACAGGGAAACCCCCGAACCAAAATAATAAAAAAAAAATGACGTGGGAGTCCCCCTTAATTTCATACCAGGCCCTTCAGGTCTGGTATGGATATTAAGGGGAACCCCGGCCAAAATTTAAAAAAAAAATGGCGTGGGGTCCCCCCAAAAATCCATACCAGACCCTTATCCGAGCACGCAACCTGGCAGGCCACAGGAAAAGAGGGGGGGACGAGAGTGCGGCCCCCCTCCTGAACCGTACCAGGCCACATGCCCTCAACATTGGGAGGGTGCTTTGGGGTAACCCCCCAAAACACCTTGTCCCCATGTTGATGAGGACAAGGGCCTCATCCCCACAACCCTGGTCGGTGGTTGTGGGGGTCTGCGGGCGGAGGGCTTATCGGTATCTGGAAGCCCCCTTTAACAAGGGGACCCCCAGATCCCGCCCCCCCCTGTGTGAAATGGTAAGGGGGTACTTACCCCTACCATTTCACTAAAAAACTGTCAAAAATGTTAAAAATGACAAGAGACAGTTTTTGACAATTCCTTTATTTAAATGCTTCTTCTTTCTTCTATCTCCCTTCATCTTCTTCTTCTTCTGGTTCTTCTGGCTCTTCTGGTTCTTCCTTCGGCGTTCTCATCCAGCATCTCCTCCGCGGCGTCTTCTATCTTCTTCTCCTCGGGCCGCTCCGCACCCATGGCATGGGGGGAGGCTCCCGCTCTTCTCTTCATCTTCTTCTTCATCCTCTTCTCTTCTTCCTTCTTCTCTTCTTCATTTTCTTCTCCGGGCCGCTCCGCACCCATGCTGGCATGGAGGGAGGCTCCCGCTGTGTGACGGAGTCTCCTCGTCTGACGGTTCTTAAATAACGGGGGGCGGGGCCACCCGGTGACCCCGCCCCCTCTGACGCACGGTGACTTGACGGGACTTCCCTGTGACGTCACGGGGAATGCCACAGGGAAGTCCCGTCATGTCCCGTGCGTCAGAGGGGGCGGGGTCACCGGGTGGCCCCACCCCCGTTATCCGTTTTTAAAACTTTTTTTAGCATTGATCCATGTCCCCTGGGGCAGGACCCGGGTCCCCAAACACTTTTTATGACAATAACTTGCATATAAGCCTTTAAAATTAGCACTTTTGATTTCTCCCATAGACTTTTAAAGGGTGTTCTGCGGCATTCGAATTTGCCGCGAACACCCCAAATTGTTCGCTGTTCGGCGAACTTGCGAACAGCTAATGTTCGAGTCGAACATGAGTTCGACTCTAACTCGAAACTCATCCCTAATCACAGAGAGAGTGAATAGACTGAATGCCAGGTTATATTCAACATAGCCCAGAGTTACTATCTGTCCCCTTTGATATGTGGAGTAAATCTTGTTTGATCAACAAGTCCCCTTTGATATGTGTAATTAGATTAACAGATACCAACGTGGCCTACACCACCTTAACGCCCTTTTGATGTGTAGAATGGACTTGTCCTGGAATGCCTACATCCCTAATCTGTATTCTTGCATATTAACATCAACGAGTCCCATTTTGTCAACTCAACCACTGTCAACTGAAATCTGGCCTGATCAATAATGTACTGTATGTGTACATATATATATATAATAATAATATACAATCCCACATAAATCTACCAACATATTACAACAGTGTAGTATACAGACAGGCTAGGGTATATATAGACAGGCTAGTGTAGTATACAGACAAGCTAGTGTAGTATATAGACAGGCAAGTGTGTATACAGACAGGCTAGTGTAGTATATAGACAGGCTAGTGTAGTATACGGAGGCTAGTGTATATACAGACAAGCTAGCGTATATACAGATAGGCTAGTGTAGTATACAGACAGGCTAGGGTATATACAGACATGCAAGTGTGGTATACAGACAGGCTAGGGTATGTACAGACAGGCTAGTGAAGTATACAGACAGGCTAGGGTTATATACAGACAGGTTAGTGTAGTATAAAGACAGGCTAGGGTACATACAAACAGGCTATGGTATACACAGACGGACTAGTTTAGTATACAGACAGGCTAGTGTAGTATAAAGACAGGCTAGGGTACATACAGACAGGCTATGGTATACACAGACAGACTAGTGTAGTATACAGACAGGCTAGTGTAGTATACAGACAGGCTAGTGTAGTATATAGACAGGATAGGGAATATACAGACAGGCTAGTGCAGTATGAATGAATGAATGAATGATTTGTAAAGAGCAGCAAATGCAAACTGAATCGAAGTATACAGACAGGCTAAGGGAATATACCGACAGGCTAGGGTATATATATAGACAGGCTAGGGTATATACAGACAGGCTAGGATATATACACACAGGCTAGTGTAGTATATAGATGGGTTAGGCTATTATATAGACAGGCTAGGGTATATACAGACAGGCTATGGTATACACAGACAGGCTAGCGTAGTATACAGATGGGCTAGTGTAGTATACAGACAGGCTAGTGTAGTATCTGGACAGGCTAGTGTAGTATATACAGTGGATATAAAAAGTCTACACACTCCTGTTAAAATATCAAGTTTCTGTGATGTAAAAAAATCACACAAAGATAAATAATTTCAGAACTTTTTCCACCTTTAATGTTACCTATAAACTCAATTAAACAACAAACTGACATATTTTAGGTGGCGTGAAGTAAAAATAAAAAACTAAAATAATATGTTTGCATAAGTGTGCTCATCCTTAAACTAATACTTTGTTGAAGCACTTTTTGATTTGATTACAGCACTAATTCTTTTTGGGTATGAGTCTATCAGCATGGCACATCTTGACTTGGCAATATTTACCAACTTTTCTTTGCAAAAACACTCAAAATCTGTCAGATTGCAAGGGCACCTCCTGTGCAGAGCCCTCTTCAGATCACCCCACAGATTTTCAATTGGATTCATATCTGGGCTCTGGCTGGGCCATTCCAAAACTTTAATCTTTTTCTGGTGAAGCCATTTCTTTGTTATGTTATTCCTTTGGATGTATGCTTTGGGTCGTTGTCATGCTGAAAGATGAAGTTCCTCTTCATGTTCAGCTTTCTAGCAAGCCAGAAGGTTTTGTGCCAATATTGACTGGTATTTGGAACTGTTCATAATTCCCTGTACCTTGACTAAGGCCCCTGTTCTAGCTGAAGAAAAGCATCCCCAAAGCATGATGCTGCCACCACCATGCTTCACTGTGGGTATCGTGTTCTTTTGGAGATATGCAGTGTTGTTTTTGCGCCAAATATATCTTTTGGAATTATGGCCAAAAAGTTCAACCTTGGTTTCATCAGACCATAACACATTTTCCCACGTGCTTTTGGGAGACTTCAGATGTGTTTTTGCAAAATGTAGCCGGGCTTGGATGTTTTTCTTGGTAAGAAAAGGCTTCCGTCTTGCCACTCTACCCCATAGCTCAGACATATGAAGAACACGGGAGATTGTTGTCACATGTACCAGACAGCCAGTACTTGCCAGGTATTCCTGCAGCTCCTTTAATGTTGCTGTAAGCCTCTTGGCAGCCTCCCTGACCAATTTTCTTCTCTTCTTTTCATCAATTTTGGAGTGATGTCCGGTTCTTGGTAATGTCACTGTTGTGCCATATTTTCTCCACTTGATGATGACTGTCTTTACTGTGTTCCATGGTATATCTAATTCCTTGGAAATTCTTTTGTATCCTTCTCCTGACTGATAACTTTTAACAATGAGATCCCTCTGATTCTTTGGAAGCTCTGTGCGGACCATGGCTTTTGCTGTAGGATGTGACTAAGAAAATGTCAGGAAAGACCTACTAAAACAGCTGAACTTTTTTGGGGGTTAATCAGAGGCACTTTAAATTATGAAAGGTGGGAGTGCGCATGTGCAGAGTTTCCAAGATGGTTGCTTGAGGCGGGAGCCAGCCCAAACTGCGCCCACAGCAGCTCACAGAGCACCTCGGGATGAGCTACACCCGGCGATCCAGACTCCTAATCCTCCAGGGACAACCCTCCTGTGACCGGGAACTCGGCTCGCAGGGACCTCGGCCCGCAATTTGAATTGGCAGCGCCGACCGGGTGTACCAAGATGGCTGCCGTGGCCAAGCAGCATGTGCCAGGTGCAGAGGGACAGGCAGGAACCAGGCAAGTGATCGCCCCTGCTTCCCTCACATACACCCCTGCAGGCTGGACTTGCAGGTTGGTCAGGGATCAGAGTTGGCAAATCAATGGAGTCAAGAAATCACTGGATGTTCTCAGATGAGGGGGTCATTTGGCTGGAAGAGGTACTGATGTTGTATAATTGAGAATAAAACCCTAAAACTAAAAAAACACTAGAATAACACTTGTCAAGTTTTTTTCAGATCAATTCACTGTCCACGGATAATGCATTTTTACTGTGGAATGCCCACAAGGCCTACATAAGAGGCATATTTATTCAGCTAGGGGCTAGACTTAGGAAACAGAGGCAGCAAAAAATTACTAATCTACTAACAGAAATTGACACATTGGAAGCTCTCAATAAAACTAAACCTACCCCCACCACAAGTACTAAACTTACTGAACTGAGACATGACCTTAGAATTATACTATTCCAAACATATGAACAAACAGAGAAAAAATCAAAAATGTCTTATTATTCTACTAGCAATAAAGCTGGGAAAGCAATGGCTAGGAAAATACAGGGACAACGTTTTAAGACCAAAATAGCTTACCTTATACATCCCAAAAACCAGCAAAAAATATATGACCCACAGGGCATCGCTGACGCATTTAGCGACTATTACAGTTCTCTTTACAACTTGAACCAAGCTGACTTAACACCACAACCCACATCAACAACCATAAATGACTTCCTGACCGACATCAAACTTCCTACACTTACATCATCTCAATTACAAGAACTCAGCTCACCTTTTTCCTTGACAGAATTATTAAGTGCTACTAAAACACTCCCGAGCAACAAATCACCAGGATCAGATGGACTAATAGGAGATTATTATAAGAGCTTCCAATCAATTTTGGGACCGCACCTCCTCAGAGTGTTTGATGAGGCTTCTGCCTCTGCCTCCTTTCCTCCCAAGATGCTTGAAGCACTCATTGTGACGTTACCGAAACCTGGGAAGACACGCGATCAACCCCAAAATTTCAGGCCCATATCATTACTAAATAACGATCTAAAAATCTATGCCAAAATGACAGCACTCAGAATGATGGATATTCGTCCTACCCTAATTGACCCAGACCAATCAGGCTTTACAAAAGGCAGGCAAGCATCAGATGCGACCAGACGCCTAATCAACATAATTCATATAGCTAGGAGGACTCGTGCGCCTTCTCTGCTTCTAGCCTTGGATGCAGAGAAGGCGTTCGACAGGGTACACTGGCTCTATCTATCATAAACATTAGAAAAATTTGGATTCACAGGACATATATTATCTGCTATTCTAGCCTTGTATACCTCTCCATCAGCAAAGGTATATACATCAGGGATGCTCTCTAAATCCTTTGAGATTTCAAATGGTACAAGGCAGGGGTGTCCACTGTCCCCTCTCATTTTTAATCTATTAATGGAGCCACTAGCTGCAAAAATTAGACAATCATCTCAAATACAAGGTTTTATGATCAATCAAAAGAAACATGTCATCAGCCTCTTTGCTGATGATGTGATCTTGATGCTTACTGATCCGGTGTCTTCCTTGGGGAAAGTGTCCTCTTTACTCCGAGACTATGGCAAAGTGTCATACTATAAAGTGAATGACACCAAGTCATACATATTAGATTTGGGAGTATCTCCTCATAATAAAATAGAACTACAAGCTAATTTCCCATATATATTTGGAATAGTCACATGATTAATTATTTGGGGATTAACCTCACTTCTCATCCTGACCAGTTGTTTAAAGCCAATTATCTACCACTCGAAGAGAAAGTAAAGGAAGGAACACAGAAATTAAACAAACATATACTATCATGGTCAGGCAGGCTTGTTGCATTCAAGATGCAAATACTACCTCAAATATTGTGCATCTTTAGAACAGTTCCTATACCAGCACCAAAAGCCTTTTTTAAAAGTCTGCAATGTACACTAGCCACCTTCTAATGGGAGGGGAAAAAAGCAAGAAGTGCCTTCTCCAGACTTAGCAAAATAAAAAAGGCAGGTGGCATAGGAGCTCCAATATTTATTGATTACCACATAGCGGCAGTGCTAGCACAGGTCAGAGGGTGGTTCCCTAACCAAACAACACCATTATGGGGAACCCTTGAACAATCCCAAGTACCAGGTAGGAACCTCCATAATTTCATCCTGTCCTCACCCTTCCATACCCAAAAATACAGAAATGTCTCCCCTACAATTCTAATGACCCTAGACTACTGGAAAACACTAGTAACACTTAAATCCATCCCATCGCTCACTATCCATCTTGCTATACCCATTGATGTAATAGCTTTATCAGTTCCAAACTTATGCTTGTCCAAATGGTTATCTAGAAGCATAAAAATGGATTTCTGATCTATCTATAGACAATAAATTAAAATCCTTCACACAATTACAATCAGAATATGGTCTCCCATCTTCAGAACAATTTAACTACATACGGGTAATCTCATTCCTCAAAAGCAGTAAATCGCCTCAATACAATTTATTTTGGAAAATACATGTTTACCTTACAACTACAGAGAATCGCAAAGGAGGAATATCTCTTTTCTATAATTTCTTAGATAGTAAATCTGTTCTCGAGAAAACAAACCCTATAATAGCATGAGAAAGAGACCTAGAAACATCATATACTGAAAATCAGTGGCACAAAGCATTACAATACAATTACTCATCCACCAAATGTACGAATCTCTGGGAATTATCCCACAAATTCTCACAAAGATGGTATCTAACACCATATAGGATAGCCAAATTTGACCCCTCTACACCTCCGTTATGCTGGAGGAAATGCACACAAACAGGAACCCTGTTTCACATAATGTGGACCTGTGGCAAACTGGCCACATTCTGGCCCAAAGTATTTGTAATCTTTCAACAAGTCACTGGAATATCTATTCAATGTTCACTATCATTGGCTATCTTAAATCTAGGCATAGAAAACATACCACCTCTATTTAGGTCATTTACCACCCATTTATTCCTGGCAGCCAAACTGGTCATACTGAGGCTCTGGAGATCTTCAACTCTTCCTGAGATTGCAGATGTTATTCGTACACTTAAAACTCATTACACCTATGAAAGTATGTTGGCCTACAGAGATGGGAAACATATAGAATTCCTTAAACAATGGGAATCTTGGATAGAATGGTATAAAACCTACAATACACATACAACACAACAACCCCCAAGGGGGTATAGTTTGATAAAATACATTTATAAAGCAATACAATTCGCTTAACTGAGAACCACAAATAAATAAATAAATGACACCATTCACAGGAATTTAGTTCCTTAATTTCCCTTTTATTTCCCTTTTACCCTTTTTATTTTTTTTTATTTTCTTGTTTCAGATGGAAGTACATCTTTCTAAACATACAGTCATTTTAAACCAAATGTGCTAAATGTGCTAAATATGGAAATAAGAAATATAGCGGGTGGTTCCCTTTCCCTGGTCGCAGTTAGATCCCGTTGGGGCGATCGGGTCAGAGGGACGGACCCAACTGTTAATGATATCAGTTGATATACATAAAGTTTATCGAAATAGTTAAAATGTAAATGATAGACAAAGGCTATGAGCATTTGTACTTATTTTGTAATAACAATACATACATGTTTTTTCATCTTCTGTAACATTGTAAAACCGAATAAAAATTATTGATAAAAAAAAAAAAAAAAAGGAGGGTTGCCAACCAGTAATCATCCTTCTCCTTTATGCTACGTATTCTTGGGTAATTTTGCAGGCTTTGAAGCATTAGGTTGCCCATGCTCCTCAAATTTGCCGAGGCTTGAGAAGCAGAGTCCTCGGGATCACTCACGATGACAGCATCTGGAACTTCCTCCTTCCAGCCATGTACTATTCCCAAGGGTCTTGGGGTTGGAAAGCCATTGCTTACAGATTGACGCATGTCTTTCTCTTCTTCAAAGCCTATGAAAGTGCCAGAATCCTCCTCCTCATCCTCCTCCCCTCTCTCCTCTTGTGTGTTCTGTGACATAGGAATGATGGTGTCTGGATAAAGTGGGCCTTGAGAGGAAAGGAAGTATTCCTCTTCCTCCTGCTGCTCTGCCTCCAGTGCCCTGTCCATAGTGCCACGCAGAGTCTGCTCCAGCAGGAACACAAGAGGGATTGTGTCACTGATGCCTGCACTGTCACGGCTCACCATCCTTGTGGCCTCCTCAAATGGTGACAATACAGTGCATGCATCCTTAATGGCCAGCCATTGATGTGGGGAAAAAAAGCCGAGGTGGCCTGAGCCTGTCGTCGTGCTGTATTCACACAGGTACTCGTTGACTGCCCTCTGCTGCATGTATAGCCGCTGCAGCATTGCCGAGTTCCACCTGATGGGCATGTCACAAATCAGGCGGTTTATGGGCAAGTGGAATTCCCACTGAATTTCAGCCAACCTAGCACTGGCTGTGTATGACCACCTGAAATGGCTACAAACTCTTCTGGCCAGCTTTGGCACATCTTGCAACCCTGGGTACGTATTTAGGAAATGCTGCACCACCAAATTGAGGACATGTGCCAGGCATGGCACGTGTCAACTTTTCCTGTCTAAGGGCAGACAGGAGGTTTAAGCCATTATCACACACCACAATTCTTGACTCCAGCTGGCGTGGTGTGAACCACCTCTGGGCCTGTCCCTGCAGAGCTGCAAAAATCTTTGCTCTGGTGTAGTTACTGTCCCTTAAACACACCAGCTGAAGCACTGCATGGCACCTTTTAGCCTAACTCATGGAATAGCCCTTTGAACGCTTAGGGGGTACCTGATGTTTATACGACTATTCTGAAGAGGAGGGCATAGAGGTGGTGGAGGAGGAGGAGGGGGTAGAGCTTACAGGTCTGGCATCATCACCACCAGCTGTATAGAGACGTGGGGGCACAACAAGCTGCAGCACCGAGCCCTGTCCTGCATGGTTTCAAGTTGCAAGCAGCAATACCCAGTGTGCTGTGAACAACATATATATTCCCTGCCCATGCTTGCTGGACCACGTGTCAGCAGTAAGGTGGATTTTATGGCTGACTGCCTTGCCCAAAAATGCCAGAACATTCCCTTCCATGTGAAGGTAGAGAGATGGAACGGCCTTACGTGAAAAGTAGTAGCGACTGGGAACCTGCTATTGTGGTACAGCTCATCGCGCAAATTCATGTAAGGGGGCAGAATCCACCAGGCTGAAAGGCAGAAGTTGGAGAGCCAATAGCTTTGACAAGTTTGTATTTGGGTGGCAGGGACTGTATTTTTTTCCCCACTGCAGCAGATGGGGCAGAGAAATTTGCCAGCTACAGTCTACAGCTGGTGGTGTGCTGCTGGCAGATGTGCTGTTAGGACCTGGGACACCCTGTGCTATACCATCATCCCTGTCAGTGAAGGCTGCTGAGAGGTAATGACTCAGCATGGCAGGGGCAGACTGAAGTGGGTAAGGAGGAGGAGGGACAGATTTGTGCCCCTTTTGTGTGGCTTTTAGGTGCTTTTGCCAAAGGGCTGAGTGGTTGGATGTTAAATGCCTTTTTAAGCATGTGGTACCCAAATGGCTGGTGTTTTTGCCACGTTTGATGTGCCTGAGACACAGTTTGTAAATAGCAACAGTGCGATCTGATGCAGATGAGCTGAAAAAGGCCCAGACAGCTGAGCTTTGGGGAGTGGGCTGGGAGATGACAGAATGTGATGGAATAGGGTGGCTGCACTCTACTTTTTCTTGATGTCGGCCTCCTTGGGGTTGTGGCGCCTCACCTTCAATTTCCTCCTTTGCTCTATCTGGCACCCAAGTCACATCAGTGACCTCATCATCATCATCATCTCCATCTCCATCTCCTCCTTCATCATCATTACCACTGGAGACAACTTGGCAATACTTGGGGAACATGAATGCCAATTTGTTCTCCCTCTCTCTAGGCTCATGTTCCTGTCATCCTCAACCTCAGAACCAACATCTGAATCCAGTAATGGCTGGGCATCCTCAAGGAGCAAGTGGTTGATGCTGTGGTCAAATAACTCAGCTGACTCCTCAGTGGCTGATGTTGGGGCTATGGCAGGAATAGATGTGGACAAGGAGGCAGGTTTATCCACTTTTTGTGTGACAGAGGATGAGGAGGATGAGGAAGGTTTAGTAAGCCAGTCCTCCACATCCTCTGCATGCTTTGGCTGGATAGCATGGGCAAACTCACTAAACAGAGGAAATGATGACCTGCCTGAGGACTGACCACCACCTCCACTTTTGCCTGTGGACAAATTTGTTGCTGGCCCCTTACAATACCAAGGGAACGTCTGCATCTCCTTGTTGTCCTCCCAGACATTATTGGGAGGGAGGGGGCAATGCTTAAAAGGAAATGTAAAGAAGAAGTGGAAATCTGTACGTAGATGCACTTTAACTGCTTGCCCACCAGCCGCCATCATTTTATTGCGGAAGGTCGGCACGATCCTGCGAACCGTCGTAGCTATACGTCGGCTCGCGGGATCAGGATAGCAGGAGCATGCACAGCGGGATTGCCAATGCTCATGGCCGTTGGTCGTGATGACCGCCGGCCACAAGCAATCGTGAGCAGGAGAGACCGAACAGGGATGAGTGTGTGTAAACACACACTTCCCTTTATGTTCTGAGAGGAGTGACAAATCATGTGTTCCTATTAGCTAGGAACCACGATCTGTCAATTCCTCTAGTCAGTCCCCTCCCCCTTCAGTTAGAAACACACACTACGGAACACAGTTAACCCCTTGATCACCCTCTAGTGTAAACCCTTTCCCTGCCAGTGACATTTATACTGTAATCAGTGCATTTTTATAGCATTGATCGCTGTATAAATGCCAGTGGCTCAAAAAAATGTGTCAAAAATGTCCGATGTGTAAGCCATAATGTCGCAGTCCCGACAAATGCTTTAAATCTATCCCCTATTTTGTAGACGCTACAAAAAGGACGTCAATTTTGTTTAGGTGCAGCGTTGCACGACCGCGCAATTGTCAGTTAAAGTGACGCAGTGCTGAATTGCAAAAAATAGCCCGGTCATTCAGCAGCCAAATCTTCCGGGGCTGAAGTGGTTAATCAATGTAAAGTAGTGTTTGGTGCACTTTAATTTGAGTACTTACACTACACAAACACACTCCATGGATACACCATAATATACTGCAATATAATGCGCCAAACGTACAGTAACGCACAAAACTATATGGTGTTAAATTGCCAGTATTGCACACAAAACTATATGGCATTAAACTGGCAGTAATGCACACAGAAGTAAGTGGCGTTCAAATTGCAGTAACGCACAAAACTATATGGCATTAAACTGGCAGTAACGCACACAGAACTATATGGAGTTAAACTGGCAGTAAGGCACACAAAACTATATGGCGTTAAACTGGCAGTAACGCACACAGAACTATATGGCGTGAAACTGGCAGTAACACACACAGAACTATACGGCGTTAAACTGGCAGTACGGCACACAAAACTATATGGTGTTAAACTGGCAGTAACTCACACAAAACTATATGGCGTTAAACTGACAGTAACGTACGCAGAAGTAAATGGCATTAAACTGGCAGTAACACACACAGAATTAAATGGCGTTAAACTGGCAGTAACGCAATCAAATAGATGTTGTTCAAACATCACTACACTGACGCTATCTGAACTGTCCCTACTCTAGCTATACACTAATGTCAAGATTACTGGCATGGTCTCACTACACTACACTGAAACTATCTGAGCTGTATCTACTCTACACTAATGTATATATGAATGACACGGTCTCACTACACTACAGTGAAACTATCTGAGCTGTCCCTACTCTAACTGCACACTAGGCAAAGCTGAATGATGGTCCTCCTCACTACACTCACACTATCCCTAGACTGACACCAAACTAATATTCTACACTGACAATTGAAGCGAAATTGCACAGTATAGCACACAAACTAACTAATAGCACTAAACAGAGCCCTGTTCTATCTCTCTCAACGCTAAAATCACACTGAAAATGGCTGCCATTGAAAGAATACTTTTATACTGTGGGGCAGGAATGAGCCATGACTGAATAAAGTCATGATGACAGTGTCCAATCATGACTCTGACAGTGCTCTGTGCCCTGATTAGCTGAAGCTTTCACTGCTTCAACCAATCAGGGCTTGCAATGCACTATTCAGCCCGCAATGCATTGTGGTTGGTTCGGGGGGTCGAACAAACGGTCAAATAACCTGTTTGTTTGGATGTTCGCCAAACGTCCGAGCAACAAAAGTTTGGCCCGAACTTATGCTCGGGCTGAACTGTTCGCCCATCCCTAATCTCAGGCTAGCAATCAAGGTTGGCTCAGAGATCTGCCACTTTCAGTGTCGGGCCCTTCCTTTCATCTTAGACTCAGCACCGATAATTTTTACAGAGGTTCTCTCAGAAGCATTGGTCCTGTTGATGTTGAAGGCGATCATTATTGTTCCTACTTGGACGACTTGCTCATGATAACAAGATCCTATCAGCAACAGGCCACAAACCTGAAGCAGGAGCAAGACTTTCTCCAGGCTCTGGG
>NC_133326.1:453829803-453832303 GCF_042186555.1 Aquarana catesbeiana
CACATTGTCCTCAGACCATGTCTGGAGTTTTTGTGGAGTATTATAATAAACTCTACAATTGCCTGAGCACAGATTCACAGGCCCAGTTCTCACAAGACGGACTAGACTCCTTCTTATCATCTATACACCTTCCAAAACTAGACTAACGCTCCTCATTAAACCAATCTATCTCAGTTGAAGAATTAACTGAAATAATTAATCACCTTCCCTCACATAAAGCTTCAGGGCCAGACAGTCTTCCGTATTCCTACTAAAAGACGTTTTTACTGACCCTAACCCCGCATCTGCTATCCTTGTTCTCCTCGTTTCCTCGTTACTCCAAAGCAAATCACCACACTCCTCGTTTTTACACTCTTTTGTAACAGTTATCCCTAAACTGGGTACAGACCCATCCCTTCCCGATAACTACCGTCCCATCACCCTATTAAACTCAGACTATAAAATTTTCACTAAGATCTTAGCGAACAGACTCTCCCTGCTTCTGCCAGAACTAATTCATAGAGATCAGGTGGGATTCGTTCCCACGAGGAACGCGGGTGACAACACGCGTCGCACAATTGACCTTATAGACCTACTCACCAAAACCAAAATTCACGCTTTGTTACTTAGTTTAGAAGCCCAAAAAGCGTTTGATCACCTTAGATCACCTTAGTTGGCCATTTATGTTTGCAATACTAACTCGTTATGGTTTCTCGGGCCCATTTATTCAAGCTCTTCGGGCCTTATATTCGAAACCCACATCACAAGTGCAACTCTCCTCCCACCTATCTCGTCCATTTCCCCTTGGTACAAGACAGGGATGCCCTTTATCTCCACTGCTCTTTATTCTTAGTTTGGCACCCTTGGCTGCGGTTATACGGGAATGTCCGGATATCAAAGGCGTAATATAAACTATCCTTATTTGCAGACAACGTTCTTCTAACTCTCACCCACCCACACACCTCCCTGCCACACCTCCTTAACATATTAACCACATTTAGTGGCCTATCAGGTTTTAAAATTAATGCTGCTAAAACAGAAGCACTACCCATAAACATTTCCCCTTCCTTTCTATCTTCCCTTCAAAGCAAGTATAATTATCATTGGTGTTCTCAGTCTCTTAAATACCTGGGGGTTCAACACACTGCCTCTTATGACACTCCATATCGGGCCAACTTCCCTCCCCTGTTCTCGGAAATTAATTGACTGCTGACTCATGGGACCACCCTACCCCTATCCCTTTTGGGGCGAATTAATGTTCTTAAAATGTCCATTCTTCCTAAATTATTATATTTGTTTGAAACATTGCCGGTGGCAGTTCCACTGACACAGCTGAAATCCCTTCAAAGGAGGAGCCTCCGCTTTATCTGGAATAATGCCTCCCACAGGATGGCAGGGATGGTGGTCCTGGCCCGGAAGAATAGGGGGGGATTGGGAGGCCCAAATTTCATCAAATACTATTATGCCTCACACCTGAGAGTTCTTGCCTCCTGGACCTCCCGCAAGGCCCCAAATAGGTGGAAATAGAAATGAGTGTTACGGCCCCGGTTCATCCCTGCTATATGCTCTGGCCTTCCGCTACCCTTCACATGCCCCAACTACGGAAAATCTGTTTAGCTCCAATGCTGTTCACGCTGGCCATTTGAAAAGATGTTCCGAGCGTTACTCCTTGTCCTCACCGTGCCCACCACTCTTGAATATCCTATTCAACCCAGACATCCCAGATAGTCTTTCTTATGAACGTATGCTATCATGGACCCAGGTAGGACTTTTCCAACTACGACATTTTGTTAACCCAGTGACACAACATTTATTGACCTTTCTTGACTTGCAGACACAGAATCATATTCCCCAACGGCTTTTACACTCATACTTACAGATTAGACATTTTTTCTCCACCAGATCCCCTTCTTTGACTTTGGAGCAGCCAACGGACTTCGAGGCCCTGTGCGCTAAAGGTCCATATGAGCCTCAAATGATCTCCGCCACCTATAAAATATTGCATGATGCTGTCCCTTTGACGGTAAATGACCACCATTACATGAGGAAATGGTCTCAGATCTTGCAGCATGACATCTCCTTATTGGATCAGGGGAACATCTGGGAACACACTTCCAGGATATCTCGATGTGTGATCCATAAGGAAACTGCATACAAAGTCCTGATGCACTGGTACAGGACCCCAGATATTCTACACGACCGCAATCAATCAATCTCAAGGCAATGTTGGAGATGTAATGATGCAGTAGGCTCTCACTACCACATCTTTTGGGAATGTCCCTCCGTTCACTTATTTTGGCTCAGAGTCCAGAAATTTTGTTAGAAACACTGGTTGCCAATCCCGTCCCTCTGACACCCATGCACTATTTGTTAGGCCTCCTATTCCCTGGTGTCATTAAGGCTCTGCGCCGACTGATGTCTTTTATTTTATTGGCTACCAAACGGGTCATACCTAGACTTTGGCTGTCCACCTCACCCCCAACACTCCCACAACTGCTCACCACTGTGCCTGACATACGTA